>NW_024423897.1:1485706-1523292 GCF_017311325.1 Ursus maritimus | reverse complement strand
TTTTTTTTTTTTTTTTAAAGATTTTATTTATTTATTCGACAGAGATAGAGACAGCCAGCGAGAGAGGGAACACAAGCAGGGGGAGTGGGAGAGGAAGAAGCAGGCTCATAGCAGAGGAGCCTGATGTGGGGCTCGATCCCATAACGCCGGGATCACACCCTGAGCCGAAGGCAGACGCTTAACCGCTGTGCCACCCAGGCGCCTATGGAACTATTTCTGCACCTTCTTAACCCAGGAGTTGGGCCATGACCCAGTCGAAGCCCACCACAGCCTTCCATGCCTGGCACAGGGCTGGGCATGGCCCAAGCCAGAGCAATGAGACTGTTCTTGGGACTTACCACAGAGCTAGCAGAGAAGAAGTGTCGCCAGGGACCACCTTTGCGAGAACCCCTCTGACACAATATGTGGGGAAAGCAGATTTGAGTAATGGAAAGAGATGACGATGTTGTTTGGGAATCTGGATCTAGCCATGCCTGAAGCCACCTCTGGACTTCTCAATTACATGAACCCCCCCAAAAAAATCCATTTGGGTTTAATTCCATTTCTAGCAATTGCAACCAAATAGGTATTGACGAACCCAGCTTCTGGCTCTAGTCTCAGGTTTAGGTTCTGCCTGCAATGCCTCTCCCCCTGTCCCCAGTCTTCCCCATCTTTCAAGACTGTTTCACACCACCTCTACAAGGAAGCCATCCCTGATTCTCCACACTCCCAGCTCACCTGCCCCTACCTAGAATGCTTCCCCTAGGATCCCAGCCTCTCCAGATAGTCACCTCATCCAGGTGCCTTCCTGAAGCCTTCTTGACCTTCCCTGTCCTTTCAGCCTCAGGGATGAGCTGCCTGTCTGCCCTCCGGTCACTTACATCTACTGGAACATGACCTTCCACCGATCTGGAAGAGCCAGATGCTAAGCTGCAGGAGTCAACAGCTGCCGCCCTTGAGAGCAGGGAAAGAAAAGCATTATTGGTCCCTCGCCAAGGGCTGCTGCGCGCTGTCCTTGACAGGGACCCAAAAGCCGGCTCAGAGCTTCTCACCCTGAGGTCTTCTCTGCAAGGCCAAGGTCATCCCCAACAGAGGAGCACTCAGATCATCTGTCATCTCCCCCCAGATACAGAGAATCAGGAAGGGTCCTTGGAGATCCCGGTGCCCTAATCCTTCCATATCTCTGCTTGAGTATCTACTTGAATACCTCCAGAGACAGGAAGCTCACCACTTCTCTAGCAAATGATTCTCTTGCTGACCAGTGGGTCCAAGTCTGCCCTCTAAACCTATTTCACTCCAGCCCTCTGGGAAAGCTGGCAGAGCACCTCTCCACCTGGCCTTGACCCTCCACTTTCCAGGGCTGGTCCCAGCCTCAACACTCACTGACTATGCCCTAGGGCAGTCTCTCGGGTCCCCCACCACTGACGCCCCACCCACATTTCCACAGGCCCCTCCCTTTACTCCAAGTATCTCTAGCTGTTTCCGGAGGGGTCTCTGACATCGGGTCCTGTGCCCCCTCGCCGCGCCCCTCTCGGCCCCACACGCTCTGGGGGGGCCGCCCCTACAGAGAACACGGGCGGCCCCTACAGCAATTCCCGCAGAAGGAAGATTTGGCCGCTAGGAGGAAGACGTGAGGAACGCGTGGGGTGGCGGGGGGGTGCCGCCCTGTTTCCAGATCAGAACGTCAGACTTCACGAGGCCAGTTGCTTCTTGGGGAGGCTAGGCGAGGCCTCTGTTCGGCCCCAAACCACCCAGCTTCCAGAAGCTGCCCCCAGACCTGGTGTGTAGAGCCCGGCTCTCCTCCCCAGCCAGGCACGCCCGGCAAGCTGTGTGGGTACACAGCCCCGCCCTGCTTGGGATTTTCCAGGGGCCAAGAGGCCCAGGCCGGCAGGGCCTGCAGGGGGCAGTGTGGTCAGGGGCGCCCCATCCCATCGTTCCGCGAATGTTTATTATTCCTACAGACGCCACTTCTGAGTTCCCACCATGTGTCGTTCCAGCCGTGCAACTCTGGGCAAACCAGTGCTTGTCTCTCAGTCTTTTTCCTGTCTGTAAAATGTGCCCAATTCTAGTCTCTGCCTTAAAAGAGTGTTGGAAGAAATGAATGTAATGACGAAGTCCTCAAGGAACGTTAGCTACTGTTGTCGCACTATTTCTAGCCTGACAACCACACAGCTAGAAATTGTTCCCATTTCACAGAGGAGAAGCCCGAGGCTCAGGGAGGTTCTCTGCCCTGCTCTCCGCCACGCCACTGTGTCCAAGCCTAGGGGCTCCACAGTCACTCCCAGCAGCACACCAGGGGTCAGGGGCTCCGAGGCAACTCAGGCCTGGTCCCTGGTCCAGTGGAGGAAGACAGACACACAGACAGTAGCACTTCCACGGAGCAAGAGCTGTGATGGGGACCTAGGGAGCTGGGGGAACACACGGAGGGTCCTAACCTAGACAGGGGAGACCTGGGGAAACTCATGAGAGGTGACATCTTAGCTAGGCCCTGAGGGATGAGGGCTATATGTGGAAGCAGCCCCCCGGTTCTTCAGAAAGCAGCTGGAACAGTGGTAAAAACACGGGTTCAAAGCCTGGCTCCGGGCACGCCTGGGTGGCTCAGTCGGTTAAGCATCTGCCTTCAGCTCAGGTCATGATCCCAGGGTCCTGGAATCAAGTCCTGCATCCAGCTCCTTGCTCAGCGGGGAGCCTGCTTCTCCCTCTGCCTGCCACTCCCCCTGCTTGTGCTCTCAGACTCTGTCAAATAAATAAATCTTTAAAAAAACAAAAAACAAAAACCAAAGCCTGGCGCTGTCCCTCAGCTGTGTGAGGAGGAAGTTCACCTCCCTGAGCCTGGGTCTCCTTATCTGAATAAAAGGGGACTTTGTACAGCAAGGTCGTGTTGGTAAAGATGCTTGGCACCTGGTAGGAATTTAGAGTTCACAAAGTCCTCTCTCGTCACGGTCTCCAAACTCTCACCGAGTGCCTCCTGCCTGCCCAGACCTGGATGCGAGTTCATCATCATCCCATTCTGCAGACAGAGGTGTTCGGGCCCCAACGGCGGAGGGACTTGCCTAAGGTGACACAGGTTCACAGCCAACTCTGCATTCACTGAGCGCTTACTAAGTGCTCATCATCCCAGCGCACCCTCCAAACCTCTCTGAGCGGAGAGCGTTGTTTCCATTTCACAGATGAAGGAATGAAGATCCAGCATGGGGACCTGCGCAAGATGGTCAGGGGGCGCCCTCAACAAGGTGCCGTGACAAAGGCTGACCTCAACCTTCTCCGGCACTGCGTGAGCTCCTCTGCCCCTAGGCCCCACATGTGGCCCCGGGCATCTCTAGAAGTCGTCACAAGCACCCCGCTTCCACAAGGGTCTTTTAAGTTGACTATGTGATAGCCAGGTCCTATTTTTCAGAGGAACCGAGTTTATTAGAGGGGGTTGAGTTAGCTGCTGATGGAACAGTGGCGGACATAGATTGTTTCTTCACCTGTAAAATAGAAATGAGAATAATCTTTACTGATGTCCCCTGCCTCAGAGAGCGGAAACCACCCTGGTTTCCCTGCAGGACCCACCCCCTGCCGCTCGCAGCTCAGGAGGCTTGGAGGGGACCAAGCCCACACCCCCGGCTCCAGGCGCAGAGCCCAGTTGGGCTGGCCAGTCCCCCAGCTGCAGCATTTGGACCGGAGTCCCAAGACGCTTGGTGTGTCCACTGGGAAGGGAAAGCTCTTTCAATGACGCCAGTGACAGGAGAGGACAGAAGCAAAGGCTGCCCCAGAGTGAGGGCAACGCAGGAGAGCAGAGCCAAGAACCAGACCCCGTGTCCTGACCCGCCGTCTGATTGTCTGCACGCAGCCTTGTTCCGGCTAAAGCAACCCCCTACGATATTTAATTACGGAAACCACTAAATGTCCCCCTTTTCTTAAGTCCCCCTTCGAATCAGGTTTCTGATCCTTGCAACAGCAGAAACTTGACAAATAAAATAACCCGGAGTGGAGCTAAAATATCACATTTGCCATGAAAAAATACAAGAAAGCATTAACGTTTTAATGGTAGTAATTAAACAAACAGGAAAACAATCAAATTAAATAAGAGAGTTTTCTTTATCTAGAAGGCAGTACTTAAGGAGAGAATTATTTATTTAGAGAAGAATAAGGGGGGAAAAATGGAGACTTCTGAAATTCTAAGGCAAGCAGCTGGGCACTCAGAGGGAGACTCCATCATGGACTGAGCGCTAACTGGGCGCTGGGTGCTTCTGCAGCTGTGGTCCTTTCCATCGTCAAAAACCCAGCCTAGCTGGTGGTTTTATACCCACTTTCACCCATGAAGACACGGATGCTCAGAGGAAACAGACACTTAGCCAGGGACATATAACATTTGCATCAGGCTCCATCTCACCCCAAGTCTGAGGCTATTTGCTCATCAAATAGTTCATTCAGCAGTCACTATTAAGCACCTGTGGAATACCAGACCCTAGGAAAGCTCTGTGATCACAGTCTCTGTTGGTCACCATATGAACATTAGAGAAGGTAGCCGGAAGTGGAAATCCATCGTGAAAATCAGGGCCAGCACCAATGGGGATGAGGCCCCAGAAGCTGTCTCCCTCCCCACCCACTTCTGGATCACCAAACACAAGGTGACAATTCAGGACCGTCTGACTGTAAAGCCAGCATGTGCCCCATAAGACAAGCACACCCTTGGCCCTAAGACCAGCCCATCCTCTGTCTCCAGGACCAGCACACCCCCTGTGCTTGGAACTCGCTTACCCTCTGCTCTTGAGAAAAGCACTAATAGTCTGGCCTCATAACCCTTCGACTCGTCCTTCTACAAATAAGAAATCTCTTACAGATAATTCTACCACCTCTACCCCCATATGCTTTGTAAATCTTTTTTAAAGTTCCATCTACAGGGGGGCCTGGGTGGCTCAGTTGGTTAAGTGACTGCCTTCATCTCAGGTCATGATGGAAGACTCCAGGAACTCAGAGGCACACAGGGTCAAGCTGGACCTAGGTTAGCCAGGACAGAGGATGGGACTGCCATCGGATGAGCACCTACTGTGTGCCCCCAGGCCCCTGGCAGGGAAGTAGTGCTGGCCTCCATAGCACAGAGGAGAAAACAGCCTCCCAGAGAGGGAGGAGCATAGAGTGGCCCAGGGCAGAACAAGACTTGAACCCAGACCCCTCTGTTCCCAGAGGCTGTCCTGCTCTCATCTCGCCATCCTTGCCAGCACATTGAGAAAGAGTACTGGGCAGGAGCAGAACTGAGTTCCAAAACAGTTCTTTATTGCTGCAAAAAGAAGCTAAAAGCCCCCCTCCCTGGGAGCCGCGGAGTAGGGCTGCAGGGGCTCCAAGGAACACAGTCCCTCACATTCTGCCCCGACATCTTCAGAATATATCGCAGTGCTCTGGGAACGTGTCTCCTCCGGTCCATAAATAATTGAGAACCCGAGAGTCCTGTGGCATTTCTGCTGAAATCATCGCTCACCCACACTCTCTGTGCTTCCTGCAGAGGCCAAAGAATATTCTTGCTGATTTTTTTTAAAATGCAGCCTTTTACTGAAATCAGTTTTTGAATTTCGCCTCCACTGAGCCCCTACTCAGTGCCATGCCCTGTCTTGGGCACTGCAGACGCAGAGATGACCTGGACCTGGGCTCTCAAGGAGCTCAGATCCTGTTGAGAAGGGAGAGACTGGACAGACCACTGGAATTGCCCCGATGTAAAGTATTCTCCAGAATTAGCAAGAGTGGGGAGCAGGGACAAGTGGAAGGGTGGTAGGTAAGTGCAGACCAGACTGGCAGGTCTGTGCTTTGCAGGGGGAACAGGAGGAGTGGAGGCTGCGCCCAGTGGGAAGCCGCCCTGGGGAGAAGGATGTTCTTAGACAGGAGCGGGGCTAAGTGGGGAGCCAACCTAATGGCGGAAGGCTCTGCCAGAGCCATGGGATTCCTCTGTCGCCCTCAAGACTCCAGTCAGGCTATAACACTCACACAATGACACGTGTGATGAGATTTTGTTGTTGTTGAGAAGGGGAGGGTGTCGAGGTCTGCACACCAGTGGCCAGCCTGAGGTGACACACACAGATGTGGAAGCCGAGTGTCATGTGGAGGACAGCCAAGGGTGCACGGAAATCACGGAAGGTGTGAACTGGCCCAGGCTCTGAAACTGGGGAGCTTGGCCAAGTTCCCCAACATTTTCCAGAAGCCGGTGGCCCCAAGAGACGCCTGGCAGCATAGCATTGAATGATGGGAGAGACCCCAGAGAAAGGAGTGGCTTATTCTAGGTGGGCTGAGGGGGTCTACAAGAGGGATGACCCCAGAGGTGGAGCTGGGAGGATGAGTGGGAGTTTGCCATGCAGAAAAGAGGGCAGCTTTTCAGACAGAAGAACCAGAGGGTGGGGACCTCTGTTGTCTTGGCTTCCCCGCCTCTGTCAAGCACTTCTTTGGTAACTGTCCCCTGATGTTCCCCTGGGAAATCCCCACTCTGGGTCCCTGTGGTTTAAGTGGAGCTAATGCCACTCTCCTAGATGCGGGAATGGGCTTAGGATCTAGGCCTGGCCAATCAGTACACTCCAGCTCCCACAGCCATTGGTTTCATGATGGCCACGTGACCCCCATCAGTCAATGAGAGTCAGCCCTGGGACCTTTGCTGGAATAGCTAGAAAAGAGCCTCTTCTTTTCTCCTAAAGCTACTACTATTGCTCACCATGAGGGGAGCGCCTGGACGAGAATGGAGTAAATCAGAGGAAAGCGTTTTCTAAACAGCATGGTTTGAGCACCTCTGCATGCCTGGAGCTCCCTCCAGCACTGGGTATTCGATTATATGTGCGCACCACTTCCCTTTTCTTGTTTGAAAGTAGTCGAGATGGTTTATCACACTGGGGACCTCCAAGGTTGTGACTGTGGGTGCAAAGGCCTAGCGGTGGAAGATGTCCAGAGAGTCTAGATGCTTATCGTGAGCAGAATGTGGCAGGAAATGCAGTTGTGTGGGCAGCTGTGGCCACCTCACAAAGAGCCGGACGTGAGCCAGGCCGGGCTGGGGGTGCCAGGAAAGGACTTCAAGCAGGGAAATGATAGAGTCAGATCTATGTTTGTGGACTCACTCTGCTTATTCAAATGTGTTTAAAACCTAGAAAGAATTCACCAAGCAGCACGTGAGCCAGACATCTTTTTTCCCCAGTTTTCCGGCACAAAGGTGCTGTTCAAGCTACTGAGATCCCCAAGAGGACTCTTGCAGGAAAGGGAGCTGGCTGACTGTCTGGGAGGAGACTGGCTGCTGGCTTGCCCATTCAAAATGCCAACTAGTTCTCGTCTCCGCGCTGTCAGTCTCTCTGATCCCGTAGAGGGGGAAGGAGAACTATTTGTGTATTGCTGCCCCCGGAAATCCACCTCAGGACACACAAAAGTCTTTTGTCCTTGCCGCTGCCTGGGCTGATGGAACAAGGGACTATTAAAGCTTACAGACAAGAGGACCAGATAATGAGTTCTTTGACACGAGAGGTGTGCAAACAGCCAGAATGATTCACACATCATAATAGAGTTGGTGGTAGATGGCATTATTGGCCCCAATTCATCACCTCTCCCCGTATCAAGCCCTTTGTCATGTGACATTAGAGTCACTCTCATTAAAAGAACAGAGTATGCTTCCCATTTTCCTGACTTTGGGCTCAGCCATATGACCTGCTTTGGCCAACAGGAGGCGAGAAGAAGTGACAATCAGCCTGTTTCAGGCACAGGCCTTAAGAGACCTAGGTGTTCCATACAGCTTGTGGCACTTCTGCCATCACTGTGAGAACACGCTCCAGTGAGACCACGGTTGGCGGATAATTCCCCAGGTCTCTGCACAGCTTCTGAAAGACACCAGGACTAGCTGTGCCATTTGCAGGTCCCACTGCAAAATGAAAATGCAGGCTCTCTTATCCAAAAATTATAAATACTTTCAAGATGGTTGTAGCAGAGCATTCAACCAAGTGGGGTTCCCTTCTTTGTGCAGGACCACGTGCAATCTAGCAGGTCCCACACCTAGGAAGCCAGCTCTGGCAGAAGCAGGGATAGCATTTGTTTTAAGCTGGGGTGAGCAAACTATGGTTCTTAGGTCAAATCTGGTCTATCACTTGTTTTTGTATGGCCCTAGAGTAAGAATGTTTTTACATTTTTAAATGGTTGAAAAGGGGGCATCTGAGTGGCATTGTTAGTTAAGCGTCCGACTCTGGGTTTAGGCTCCAATGGTGATCTTGGGGTCGTGAGATCGAGCCCCACATCAGGCTCCGCGCTCAGCACAGAGTCTGCTTAAGATTCTCTTCTCCCCCTCTCCTCCTGCCCTTCCCCCCTGCTCACTCACTCTGTATCTCTCTCTCTCTCTCAAATAAATAAATAAATCTTGAAAAGATTTTTAAATGGTTGAGAAAATCAAAAGAATGCTATTTTGTGATGTGTGAAAATTACACGAAATTGAAATTTCAGCATTCCTAAAGTTTATGAAACACAGCCCTGCTTATGCACTTACATCTTGTCTGAGCTGCTGTCACACCACAACAGTAGCATTGAGTCACTGCAGCAACACTGTGTGGTCCACAAAGCCCACAACATTCACTTCCTGACTTGTTACAGAAAGAGTTTGCCAACCCCGTTCCCGAATAGACAGAAGGGTCACCTAGTCAATCCTCCCCCAGATCGGCTGAATGCCAATTAAACCACAGATCTCTGGGATGCCTGCTCTCTGCTGTATGCAGCCCCCCCCCCCAAGATTGTGTTGTTACATGAATGCAGCAGTCACAAACCATTCGGGCTTTGATCGAAGTTAAGGTTTCTCCAAGAACGATATATGGGGTGATTTCAGATGTACGTGGTGGGGACTTACATGGCAGCGAAGTGCATCATAAGAAAGCCTGGCTGCTTTCCCCCTTCTCTGTAAGTCCTTACTTCATCAAGGAGGCAACTTGGTGCTGGTAAGTCTCTAAGGTTTTCCACTCTGCTGGCCACTCTTCGTAGCAGAGATGGGGCACACTTGGGATTCAGGAATTCTGTCGGGTAACGGCATCCCTCCAGAAAGGAGAAGAGCGTTGTCTGCATTGTACTTCTTTTGATGATTTATCTTCTACTTCTGTCAAGCAAGACTAGTTTCCCATTTATGTCAATGTTTTTGTCCTTAAATGCAATTGTTGATGCCAAAATCATGGGTTTATTTTAACAAAAATTATAAAGGTGATCTTAGCGAAATAAAAAAGTTTTGAGTAAATCATCATGCAGGTATAAGTCAGTCTGAGGGGAAAACCACAAATGGCTATAGTGGACAAATGGCTGAAGTTTGGGGAGCACCGACACAGCTGATTTCTGGAACCCCTTCCTTCTGTGGTTGCAGAGCGGGAGGCTAAGCCTGTTAAACAGGGGTTCACCCTCCCTGGTTCAGGCTCTCTCGCTCTCTCTGCTGCTCACTGGCTGTTGAACCTTGAACAAATTATTTCACCTCTCTGAGCCTCGATCCCCTCGCTGAAAAATGGAGATGACACCTGCCTACCAGCATGCTTCCTCTGTGGTCCCTACTAACAGAGCCCCAATTTATTCAGGTATCTACTACTCCCCTAGGTAGCCACGAGCTTCATGGAAGCTGATCCCAGCTCCAGAGGTGGCCTAATTGTCCTTCTCCCTTACCAATGAGTTGTCCAGGAGTAGATGATAAACCGGTGCTGGCCACTAAGGCAGGAGAGACTTTTCAGGACATTTTGTGACTTTGAGAGAGAGTCACTAGAAATAATCGCCCCTGTATTTGCCTGAATATTAGTGAGTCCAGATGTGGTTCCTGGAACCACTGTAGCCAGTTGTCCTGATGAAACCAACACTAATAAAAGAGAAATGATAGACGGACAGACCCCAGGCTTGATGATGTTGGCTAGCTGCTGAATCAACCACCCCCATAAGCTAACCCTACCTCCGTAAGTGAAATATGTAGGATTATAAATGTCCTTATTGTTTAAGCCAGTTAGAGATGTGGTTTCTGTCACGTGCAATCAAGAGAATCCTAACTGATACAGACATTGGTATTTTATGTTAAATAGCTACATTAATACATCTGCGAAAAGGTCTACTTGGTTAGTGATTACGCATACAATCCTTTGCACATAAACATCTGCAAGAGACAGTCTCGTTTGCCAGCGAGTGTTCCTTCCCCCATTCTTCCTTGCAAACAAAACCCACGCTTTATGCAGGGTAGCAATGTGCCCAGCTAAAATGCTACCTTTCCCATCCTCCCCTTGCAGGTAGGTGCAACCACATGACTAAGTTCTGGTCAATGATGTGCAACGAGAAGCAAATTGTAAGCATTCCAGGAAGATTGCCTAAAGGGCGTTGACTCAGCCAAAGTACACTCCTTTCCGCCCTTCCTCTCTTCCTCTTGGGCCTCAGTGGAGTTGTTGAGTCCGGATGTGATTCCTGGACACTGTAGCCAGTTGCCTGGGATGAAGCCAACAGTAATATAAGAGAATTGGCGCTCCAGGGGTCTTCTTGGGCCATGTGGTGACCTTGAGGACAGAAGCTTCATGCAGCAGAGCATAAAGATAGAAGGAGCCCGGGTCCTTAATGAATTCCTGGAGCATCCACACCAGCACGGCGCTACTTTCATGCAATAAAGTAAACCCTGTGTGTTGAAGCCTCTGTTACTTTGGGATTTCCATTACACACAGCAACATCCAACCCTAACCGATAGTGTATCTCATTGGAAATTCCTTGTTCTTTATCAAGAGGCTGATGTCTGCAAATATATAAAAGTGTGCCTAGAATAACTTTCAGACACACAAAAGACCTAAGATTTAATATGACCTTTATTGACACTTGGATTCTCAGAAGAAACTTTGAGTTGGTGGGAGAATAAAAACAGATCATTTAAATGATAGCTTAACTCAGAATCTAGTCTGTGCGAAGCACCCAAATAACAATGACTTCTAGATTATTCAGATCAATTAGTCCAACCCTGTGATCTGACATGTGTAGAAATGGAAGTCCAGAGAGGAGAAGTCATGTAGCCACTCAGCAGTATGGGCAAGACTAGAACTCTCATTTCTTCGCTTTTGCCTCAGATCTTTCCCATCTCCTGATCCCTTCTGCAAGGCAGTGAGGACGGGGTCAGGAGGCTCTGGCTGACCACACCCCCTCCAGGAGGCCCCCTGGCAGCGATCCTTTGTCTTAGTCCATCTGGGCAGCTGTAACCAAATACCACAGACTAGGTGGCTTCTAAACAACAAAAATTTATTTCTCACAGTTCTGGAGCCTGCAAGTCCAATTTCAGGGTGCCAGCATGGTCCAGTGAGGGCCCTCTTCTGGGTCACAGTGTTCTGTGTCCTCACATGGCAGAAGAGGAGGAGGGAACTCTCTGGGGTCTCTTCTGTAAGAGCACGAATCCCAATCATGGCAATTCAGCCCTCACTGACCAAACTGCTTCCCAGAGACCCCACCTTCCAATACAACCACCTTGGGGATTGGGATTTCCACCTGTGACTTTAGGGTGGACACACACCTCCAAACCACAGCATCCCTTTCCTGGGCAGGCAGCTCAGTTGAACAATCTCTCAGTTCTCTTCCAAGGTCAGGATTCCCTAACTTGTTCAGGACCAGAATGAAGGGAAAGGATTAGGAGTCCTGTCCTCTTCCATCTGTGTGTCCCCCTGTCTCTGTTCCTGTGATGTCTGCAAGTATAATAATGTATAATAGAAATGAGGACAAAAGTGGGGAAAGGAGATAGTCTGAACCTCTAAACTGTGTTCAAACCTGGAACACAAGTAGGGGGTTTTACAGCCTCCTTCCTTCTTAAGGGTCTTTGTTTGCGGTCCTTTCAGCTGCCCTGTCTCCTCTAGGGAAGGTGGGAGCCATAAGACATCAGGGTAGCTAACACAGCCATGGAAGAGGGTCTAGAGCTGTCTGACCTCGCTGGAAGACCAAAAGGGAAGACTGGAAGTCTCCAGAAGCAGTTTAGATGCTGCCTCCCTGCCAGAGAAGTATCTGTTATTGGAAGAACCTTATCAACATTTTCATAGTGCTGTTATTAAGACAGCCAACTTGCCCTAAGCTGATGAATTTTGAAAGAAGCATAAAAAAATTAAAAAAAAAAACAACCTTGAAGCTGAAAGAGTAATGAATGTTTTAAAAGCTTGGCTCATTTGAAGTTTCTCTCTTGAGCAGATTAACCCATTCACTGATTACAGCTTCCAAAAAAAAAAAAAAAAGATTATTAGCAGATTTCAAGAACCATGTTAGATATTAAAATATCTCTGACCATTTAATCCTTAGAAGAACCCCGAGATGCAGACATTGGTGTCACGTCCGCCACCAGCCACAACCAGGGGAGCTGGCCTGTGAGACTGTAGCAGCTCACACCCTGGTCTCCATGCTGGGCACGGCCACACTCTGATCCTCCACCGAGGTCCACCCTGGGACTCTGCCAGGACAGATGGCCCACTTAGCCTACCCAAGGACAACCTCTCATGCTTGCCTGCCAGCTCTCAAACCTTCCAGCCTGGCCTACAAGGTCAGAAAGCTCTTTGGGGGGCAGGAGAAGGGGACGCTGCTTGGGCCACCTCCTCCATTCTGGTTCTCCTTGGCTCAGAGGAGCAGGCCACTAAGCAAGAAAGTGGAAGGGAAGCTGCTCCTGGTGGCCCTGAGGCTGAACTGGACTCCAGGGAGGAAGCCCACACCGAGAGAGCCAAGTGTGAACTCCACAGAAGATCGGCTGCTAGCAGAGGTCCCAACTTAACAGGAATGAGTTTCCTGTCACTAGAGGTATGCAAGCCGAAGCCAAACCTCCACCTTCCAGGAATGCGGTGTGAGGAATCCCTGCCTTGGGTGGTGCTGGCGCTCAATGGCATGGAAATACTCTTTATTCCAGGAGCTCTTATCACAACTGACATCATGTTAGCATGCACCAAGGCCCCACTCCAGGTGCCCACCCAACCCCAACAGTTCTGCAGGTGGGTATCATTAGTCCCATTTTCCAGATGCTCAAAGAAGGTCAGTGGCTTATCCAGGTTCACACAGCTTGACCCATATCCAGCTGCTCCCACACCTGTGCTTTTGCCACTCCGAATCTTGCCTGAAGTCAATCTGATTTGTGGAAAGCAATCTTCCCAGCAGGGATGAGGACCTCCTCTGCATAAAACCAAAAACCACCATTTACTGAAAGTCTGCTATGTGCCAGGCACTCTTTTATGCACTTTTTTGCAGATACTACCGAATTTAATCCACCCAGAGCAACTTTCCCCTTCCCTGGATGAAGAAACTGACCTGCAAAGGTGAAGTCACTTGCCCAAGGGCACAGTCAGAGGCGGGGCAAGCGCCCTTGATTCTTTGAGGTATTTACTGTCAGCAGGGGGCAGACCCAGCCTCAAGGCATGTGGGAGAAGAGGACAATGAGAAAGAAGAGGGATGTGGTGTCTAGGGCAGCCCTGTGAAAGAGCAGCATGTTCAGCACTGACGGGAACCTGGGGAGGACCCTTCCAGCAAAGGGGCCTGATGGCAGATGAGGGAGGCTGCTCCAAACCCAGGTGGTTTGTATGGATGGCTGTATGGTCTTAGTCAAGTCACTGCCCCTCTCTGAGCTTAGGATAGACCACGGCTTAAAGCAGAGCTCCAAGTCCAGCAGGGATGAGAGGACAGTTGGGGAAACTGAGGCAAGCAGACAGAGTTAGTTAAAGCTATGATTCCATAAGCCCAGACATTGCAGGCCTACCTACCAGTTTCCCAGCTGGGAGTTTTCATTTACTCTCCCCATTCTGGGGAGAGTTGAGAATGGAGATCCCACCACTCAAAAATTATTAGGTTTCCACTATTTGGAGAAAAAGCGGGGGTGGCCCTTGGCAGCTGCCATCCCAGCGTCTTATACTCTCAAATCCCACTCACACCCTTTCCCTCTTCCAATTAGGACCTGCAAGGCACCTGTCTCCAGCCAGCTTCCAGGGAGCTGATCCTATAGGTCTCCTTCATTCATTCATTTATTCACTCAACAAACATTTATTGGGCTCCAGCAATGTCCCATCCCAGAGCTAGGCACTTTCAGGCCCATATCCTTGCTACTCTGGGCTGGGGCCAATGACTCCCCCACCATGGGCCAGGAGAAAGGAAGAAATTCAGCCCTGGTCACATAGCTAAGAAGGAGTAGCGTCCATACCCAGCCTTGGGCCACTGTGTCTGAGATAAACCCACAACTCAGGCCCTGCTGCCTGCACCATGTGTGTGCCTGTCTGAAGGTCCTGGATTTCCCACCGTCCTGGCACCTGTCGCAGTTTAGCAGGTTACCATGGTATCGCTCCCCAGCACCCCGGGCAGCAGGGACCACCATCTGTTTACACGGCTGTCAGAGGAATTGATGTCATGTGAAATTGTCAGCTCAGCAGGATGGGAGGAGGAAGAGTGGGCGGCTCTGAAAGCTTCCAAGCCATCAACACTCATCTCGATCAAAGCCTGAGCAAGTCGCTGCTCCCCTGGGAGGAACGGAGAAGGGGGATTGAGAAAAGAATACCTCCTGAGAGGAAGAAGCAGGTGGCAATAGTAATAGTATTATTTTTCTCATTTTTATCATCATTTACAACTCACAAGCTCATTTCAGCCTCTCGCAGCCTGGAAGGTCAGCATCACCATTAGCTCCATTTTACAGATGTTCCAACCTGCAAAACTGAGGCTCAGAAACATGAAGAGCCTGCTCAAAGTCATAGGCAAACAGGATAGCAGGTCCTGTAGGAAACAGTGCCTGGTCCTCAGGCAAGGAGGCAGGGAGCTGCTTTTGGCCAGGATGGGAGGCGGGTGTGCCCCGGTGGCTCTGCCCAGAAATGCCAGCACAGGGCAATTTGCCTGCTGACCCGACCCGCAGAAAGTGGGAGGGAAAGGACGTGAAGAGCGCTGGGCTGAGAGCCGGGAGCTGCGGGTTCTAAATTGCAGCTCTGATACAAACACTGCTGCAAGAAGGGACAAGCAGCTGGTGTTTGCCACGGCCAAGGCACAACTAGGGGACACTTAAATATCCCTGGAACTATCACTGGAGGATGGAAATCTATTACTTGCCGGCTTAGCATCCATTCCCTTTTTCAGTAAGAGCCTACGGATTCTCCCCCGGGGAGCCAAAACCCCTCTAGCCTTACTCCACCGGGGATTGGAGTCACCCAATGACCAGTCATCCATTGGTCACCCCCAGATGACCTGGATCTAATCCAACCAGTGTACCTCAACTCCCAGCCATGACGATTGGCTCAGGAAAGGGCACGTGACCCAAAAGGAGCCAACGAGTCAGGGAAGAGAATCTCGGGGGATACCTGGGTGGCTCAGTCGGTTAAGTGTCTCAGATCATGGTCCCAGGGTCCTGGGATCGAGCCCCACTGCTTCTCCCTGCTTCTGCCTCTCCCTCTGCCACTCTCTTGTTCTCTTTCTCTCTCACTTCTCAAATTAAAAAATTAAAAAAAAAAAAAAGGACAAAGAATCTCTCCTGCTAGGCTCATAAAAGGAGAAAATACAGGCCAGAACTCGGCCACCATCTTGCACCGTGAGGGCACAGCCTGCCTGAGAGGGGAGCTGGCGTCAGGGAAGGCAAGGCCAGGAAGGGGAGAAAAACACATTTCCCCCTGGATCCAGCCAATCCTGAAGGAGAATCTATTGGACTCACAGCAACCAATACATTTCCCTTTTTGCTGAGGTAATTGAATTTTCTGTCAGTGCCACTTGAAACAGTCCTGGTTGGTTCACCCCAACTCATCTCAGCAAAAGAACCCTATGGGGTTGGGCGGAATCACGGAAGAAGATGCCTGGTTAAAAGCGAAACACACCCCCACACACGAGGGCAAAGTGAATAACAACAGATAGTTGCTGACCTGCCCTCAAAGCAGAGTGGGCGGCTCAACTGCAGCGTTTGGTTCTGCTGGCTGGGTTGTGCAAGTTGGGATCAGAGCAGAACCTCAAGAATAGCGGCCAGGCTGAGGCTGCCACAGCAGCCTCTTCTCTCCATTCTCCCCCCTGCAGTAGCCGGCCTTGCCTCTAAATAAATGTGGACCAACTATTCAGAAAATATTGACTCGAAAGGACCCAGACTGTTAGCCTGCTTAAGTGACCCACTTGTCTCCAGCTAGCCCGTGTACTATAAAACCTCATAACTTTGGACAAGTCCTGCTCCTCTCTGGGCCTCAGTTTCCTTGTCTCTGAAGTGGGGACCCCGTTTGCATTAGCCATGAGGAAAGGGAAGCGGTGAGGGACAAGACTTACTTGACACTCACCGTGGAAGGGGCAGGAGGAGCTTGGAGTCTCATTCCATGCTGTAAGGCCACAGGTCCCCATTTTCAAATAAGCAAATGTTTCCAGTTGGGAAGGTTTTCTCCATTCAAAAATCTGTCTCTCCTTACTTCGTAAAGACACACACTGAAATATTTATGGAGGGGGTGCTACGATGCCTGGGATTTGCTTCAAGATAATCGGAAGGGAGAGAGTATGTGGAGGTATGCATTAAACGGAATTGGCTGGGAGCTGTTGGGACAGGGGTGATGGACACCAGAGGGTTTATTATACTATTTCTCTACTTCTGTATAAGTTTGAAATTTCCATCACAAAATGTTAAAACAGGAAAACAAGACCCCGGTTTGCTATCAGTGTGGGCTGTTCTGACACGTTTCAATGTGCTGCACCCAGAGCCTGGGACGGTCTCGGCCCCGGGGGGTGAAGTGTTCCAGGATAATTGACGGAGATAATCATGTGAGCTTTGCACTTGTGTTTTTTCTCTTCCTGCATCTCAAACCAGGTGGCAACTTCATGCTCCCTGACTTGCAGGAAGGCCGAGGCAGGGCAGGAAGGCCAAGATGCTCAAAGTCTCCAGTGAAGTGCCGGGATTGCTGAGAGCAGTATGGAAATCAGCAGTTGGGCTGGAGCCGGGACTGGGAGCATCTCTGTGGCGACCAGTAGGCACTGTCCACACCCAGTGCCGACAGGACCTCTCCGAGGCTTTGGCGAGGCCTGAGAATGTGCGTCCTTTGCCTTAAAGCAGAGGGCAGGTGACTTCCCTCATGGCTGATGCTGCCCTTCTGGTCTGTCAGGTCTGGACTTGAATTTAAGCCAATTTAAAGAAAAGGAAGAAATATGTACCAGTGGCCACATGACAGGGATGGCAAAATGATGATGTAGGAGGCTCCAAAGAGAGCCTCTTGTGTCCAAAGAGCCACATCCGGGTCCTGGTTTTGCTACTTACAAGCTGTGAGACCCTGGACATGTCATTTCATCTCCTCAGGCCCAGCTGTTCCATTTGTCAGGTGAGGATGACAGAACCAATGTGAAGGATTCTCTGGGAGAGCGAGACGAGGAACTGTACGAGGGACTGTCCTGCACGGCGAGTGGCCCTTCCGCCACTCTCCATCTGACCCACCCACCACCACCCTGCTTTTAGGAAAAAGCTGTTTAAATAGAACCATAATTGATATGCAATCAGCAGAGGCTAATTAAGAATTTCTTTTTGCTCCTTGATTAAATGACATTTTCAAGTCTGGTTTCTTATTTTCTTGGTCGGCTACACAGAGTCCCCCGGCATCTTCTGCACGTGGCGAGGCGGCCCACAGTAAGCCCACAAGCAGGAGTGGGTCGTCTCTAGAGCAGACGACCCAGTACATGATTGTCTGGCCCGCCAGCCCCCACCCTGCATAGAGGGAGAGACTCCCACTGGCAATTCTTGATTTCCTCCAAGCTCGCTCCTCTCCTGGTCTACTCCGACTCAAGGAATGGAACCCCACCCCCTGGACTATCCTTCATTGTCTCCATTCCTCACACGTCCCAGCCCAGGCATCACCGAGGCTGCCGGTTCCGTTCCCCTCCGCCCTCTGCCCACTCCCTCCACTTCCACATGACCTCCCAATTCAGAGCGCCATTCTCTCTTACCCAGAGCTTCTCACTGGTCTCCCTGCTCTCCTTGCCCCCCACTCCTCCTCTCTCCACATGACAGCCTGAGTTTTTCCAAATATAAACCAGAATATTTAAAATATTAATCAAAATCCTCCAATGGCTCTGTACTGGGCTGAGAATAGAAACCCACTCCTTCTTTTGGCATGGCGGCATCATGCGGTCCCAGCACCCACCACGTCTCACCAATGCGGTCCCAGCTCTGCTCACCCAGTTCCAGCCCCTCTGGCCTCCTTCTGTCCCATGAACACACATGCTAAGCTTTTCCTACTTCCAAAGCCTTTGTACCTTCCCACGGCTGCCCCCTTGTCATTCCTCAGGTGTCAGCTCAAATGTCACCTCTGCAGAGAAGCTCTCCCTGACTGCTCCATCTAAAGTCATCCTCTCCCCACCCCCCATAATTCTTTGTTATATAAATGACCCAAAGATGCCCCTGTATATTGGCCCCTAGGTCATTTCTTCACGGCAGGCTGAGACTCATTAGCCCAAAAGCCTGCCAGAGTCAAACTCAAATTTTACAGTAGTCCAGACAGGCAGATTTTTAGTCAGTTAGGGCCTGCCTGCTTTGCACACCCCATGAAACCACATGCGACATTTGCTGGCAGTGGGTGATAGAAGCCTGTGGTTATAAAACCCCAAGCTACTATTGCCCTTCAGAGTTCTGACCCAAAGTCTCCCTTCTGTGCTGCAGTGTGACACCACCTGGACACAGAAGCATCATCTCTGGCCCCCCACACCCCCCACTTCTGGATGCAGCCCCCTCTCCATAGGTCTGTGGGCAGACTCCCACTGTGAGGGACCTCCCCCTTACCCAGCCCTGACACCGCCCAATAAAACATGTGTTACTACCTCTCGTGGTCACATTTTTCCCTTTGATGAGCCCCGTATCCCTTGATCCCCCTATACTCTTACCCACCACTTTGTTGTATTTTCTTCATTATACTTACCATTCTTTAAAAGTACCTGGTAAATTGGTTGCTTGCTTTTTGCCTCTCTTCCTCATTAAAATGTAAAATCTATGTAATCAGTCAATAAGTCCATGGAAAGAATATTTGTCCTCACTAGTAACCAGAGAAATGTAAGCAATGAAATGTTATTTCTTTCACAAAGTTAGTAAAAATTTTAAAATTTGACAATGGTACATGTTCAGGGGGGGGCACACTCATACACTGCCAGTGGGGGTATAAGTTGGCATTTTGGAGGGTAATTCGAAACTTAAAGCACACATAGCCTGTGACTTTAGAAGTTTCACTGTTCAGGATCTGCCCTAGAAATTCATCTCCAGGTCTGCACAAGGAGGGATGGTAAATAAATCAAAAGAGGATTTGCATCTCCAGGAAGATGGAAAACAAGCACTGTT
This sequence comes from Ursus maritimus, assembly GCF_017311325.1. Taxonomy (NCBI): domain Eukaryota; kingdom Metazoa; phylum Chordata; class Mammalia; order Carnivora; family Ursidae; genus Ursus; species Ursus maritimus. Next base: position 1,504,076 of record NW_024423897.1, on the reverse strand, counting down.
CCCTTGGTGTCATATCGATATGTGAGATAACATACATTATATATAACGTATATATGTATGTGTGTATATGTGTGTGTGTATATCTCACATAGATAACATACATTACATATAACATACATGAAAAGATTCTGAAAGGTGGAGAGAAGAAGGCAGACTGGTGAGAGACCTCAGGACCCAAGGAACAACAGAGTGGTGAGTTCCCAGGTTTTCTTTTAGCCTCATATATCCCAGACTTGGAGCTGAAGAACCCACCAACCAAAAACAAAAAAAGGTCCAATGAAAGCTTGCTTTTTCTAGCCAAAGGATCAGGAAATGGGCAACATAGAAAGAGAACTTTTAGATAATAACCAGTCTGTGCCATAAACACGGTAGTCCTACCCTCCCCCACACCAGCAAAGGCCAAATGGGGAGCCGGTTTAGAAGAAGGTATCCAACCCTCCCCCCCAACAACCCCACTTGATGACAAAGAAGGCCACACAGGGAGCAGATAGGAGCCCCCGGTTTGCCCGCGGTTCAGCAGAGATGTCAGTGGAGACCACATCGGGAGCCAGAAATCCCATGCCCACCTAGCGGTAATGGGAGTTCCCCCCACCTTGGGTATCAAAGGAAGCTGGATGGGGAATCTGAATTTCTACTCCCATCTGACAATAACAAGGCAGCCCCACGTCCCTTGCCAGAGAATCTTCAGAAGAAGTCAGCTAAAATAGAAGGTTTAAATAAGATGTGGAGTCTCATAACATGATACCCGAAATTTCTAGGTTTCAATCAAATTATTTGTCACACCAAAAACCAGGAAGATCTAAAATTGAGAGGAAAGGCATCAGCAGATGCCAACACTAACATGGCATAGACGTTAAAATCATATGGCAAGGATTTTAAAGCAGCTATCCTAAAAATGCTTCAATAAGCAATCATGAACATGCTTGAAGCAAATGAAAAAATAGAAAGTTGAGCAAAGAAAGAGAAAGCCTTAGCAAAGAGATTAAAAGTACAAAAAAAAAAAACCCAATCAAGTGGAAATTTTAGAACTAAAAAACACAATAACTGAAATTTTAAATCTCAGTGAATGGGTTAACAGAATTTAAAATACAGAGGAGTCAGAGAACTTGAAAATAGAATATAAATTACCCAATCTGAACAACAGAGAAAAAATAGATTGAAAAATAATTAATGGAACCTCAGGGACATACAGGACTATACACAAAGATTAAATATTTATATCATCAGTGTCCCAGAAGGTGAAGAAAAAGAGGGCAGGGCTGAAAAAGTCCTAGAAGAAATAACAGCTAAAAACTATGCAAACTTGGCAAGACCCCTACAATTTCAAGAAGCTGACCAAACCCCAAATAAGACACAGGAATGAAATCAGGGATATCACTTTACCTATAGAGGAAAAGCAATTTAAAGACGGTATATTTCTCATCAGAAACCATGAGTTCCAGAAAGAAGCAGCACAACAGTGCTGAAAGAAAAAAACTATCTACATCAAAAATAGTCTATAGGAATGAAAGGGAAATCAAGACATTCTCAGATAAAGAAAAACCAAGGGAAATTGCCTCCAGCAAAACTACCCCAAAAGAATGGCTAAAGTGTGTTCCCTAAACAGATAGGAAATGATAAAAGAAATCTTGAAGTATCAGGAAGGAAGAACGGGGTAAGCAAAAATATGGCTAAATACAATATATTTTCCTTCTCCTGTCAAGTTTTCTAAGTTAAGCAAGAGTGGTGGTAGTAATAACCGACAAAGTGACTTTGCAACCAAGAAAATTACCAGAGATGGAGAAGGCTAGTCTATGATGATAAAAGACTAAGTCCACCGAGAAGACAGCAATTTTAAGTGGGACGCACCAAAAAACACAACTGCAAAGTATATAAAGTGAAACATAATAGAACTGAAGGGAAAAACAATAAATCCACAATTATATTTGGAGACTTTAACATACCTTCTCAATAACTGATGGAACAACTAGACAGAAAAGCAGCAAGGACATTAAAGAGTATCACCACCGACAAGATCTAATCAGCATTTAGAGAACACTCTACTCAGTGACAGCAGGATATGCATTCAAGTGCCCACAAAACATATACCAATGTAGCCCATATTCTGGGCCGTTAAAAAAAAAGCCAACAGATTTTAAATAATTGAAATCATACAGAGTATGCTCTCTGAACATAATGGAGTAAAACTAGAAATCAATAACAGAAAGATAGAAGAAAAATCTCTAAACATTTGGAAACTAAGCAGCACACTTCTAAATAATCCATGGGTCAAAGAGATAGTCTCGAGGGTTACCAAAACAATGCACTGAGGGGCGCCTGGGTGGCTCAGGTGGTTAAACGGCTGCTTTCGGCTCAGGTCATGATCCCCGTGTCCTGGAATTGAGCCCCGCATTGGGGGGTCCCTGCTCGGCGGGGAGTCTGTTTCTCCTTCTCCCTCTGCTGTTCCCCCTGCTTCTGCTCTCTCTCTCTCTGTGTCAAATAAATAAAGAAAATCTTTTTTTAAAAAATGCACTGAGCTGAGTGAAGTTGGAAATAGAATATATCAATTTTGGGGGCACAACGAAGGCAGTGTTAAGAGAGAAATTTATAGCACTAAATGCATACATTAGCAAAGAAGAAAAGTCTTAAATCAATCATCGAAGCTCCTACTTCAAGAACTTAGAAAAAGGAGTGCAAAACAAACCCAAAGCAAGCAAGGAAATAAAAAATAATAATAAGCCTAAGAGCAGGAATCAATGAAATTGAAAACAGTAAAACAATAAATAAAAATCAGTGAAACAAAGAATAGGTTCCTTGGAAAGATCAATAAAATTGACAAACTTCTGGCAAGATTGACAAAGGAAAATGAAAGAAGACACAAATTACTAACAACAGGAATGAAACCAGGGATATCCCAGACTCTGCGCATATCAAAAGGATAATAAGAGAAGACGACAAGGTTACACACCTACATTTGACAACTTAGATAAAATGGATCAACTCCTTAAAAAAACACAAACTCCCCTCAACTCACCAAATATGAAATAGGTCATTTGAATAGCCCTAAAACTACCCTAAGGACATTTAATTCATAATTTTGAAACTTCCAAAAACTGAGCCTCCACACACGGATAGCCACCAAACGTTTAAAGAATAAACATCAATCCTACATAATGTCCTCCAGAAAATAGAAAAAGGGGAAAAGACTCTACAATTTGTTTTACAAAGTCAGTATTACCCTGATACCAACATCAGAGAAAGACAGTACAAAAACAAAAACAAAAAAGTACAGACCAATATCTATTATGAATATAGACACAAAAATTTGAATAAAATATTAGCAAGTAGAATCTGCAATATATGCAAAGAATTAAACACCATGACCACATACTAGTCTAATATTTGAAAAATCAATCAGTGAAACCCACCATATTAATAGACTAAAGAAGAAAAATCACATGATGTACCAATTGATGCAAAAAAAAATAGGTATTTGACAAAATTCAACACCCATTTGTGGCCAAAACTCCCAGAAAAATAGGAATGAGGAGTATCTTCAACTTGATAAAAACATCAACACAAAATTGACAGCTAACAGTATAATTAACGGCAAAAGGCCATTGAATGTTTTCCCCCTAAGATCAGGAAAAAAGCAAGGATGTGTCACCTCATCACTCTTATTCAACATAGTGCTGGAGGTTCCAGCCAGTGCAACAAAGGGGAAAAAAGGAAATAAAAGCCGTACAGAGCAGAAAGGAATAAATAACAGTGCCAGTGTTTGTAGATGATATGATTGCATCTGCAAAAAATTCCAAGTAACCTGCAAAAACAAAACAAACAGAAAAACCTAGACCTAGTACATGAGTTCAGCAAGATCGTAGGACACAAGGGAAACATACACATGCAGAATTTAATTGTATTTTTATATACTAGCGATGCACACCTGGATGATGAAATCGAAAATATAGTATTTAAAAGCACTCAATTAAAAAGAGAGAGAGAAATACTTAGATATAAATCTAACAAAACATGTATGGGATTTGCATGCCGAAAACTGCAAAATACTGATCATAGAAATCAAAGACGATCTAAATAAATGGAAAGACATACTCTCTTCATGGATTGGAAGACTCAGCCTAGTAAAGAGGTCAATTTGTTCCCAAATTAATATATAGATTTAACATGATTACCCTCAAAATCCAAGCAATGCTTTTTGTAAATATTGACAAAATTATCCTAAATTTTATATGGAAGGGCAAAAGAACTAGAAGAGATGATGCGATTTTGAAAAAAAGAAGGAAGTGAGACGAATCAGTCTACCCGATTTCAAGAATTATCATAGAGCTACAGTAATCAAGGCTGTGTGGCATCGGTGGAGGGATAGATACATGGATCTGTGGAGCAGAATAAAGCACCCAGAAGTAGACCCACACAAATCAACCCAGGTGAATTTTGACAAAGGGGCAAACGCAATTCAATGAATTTCAACATGTGGTGCTGAAGCAACTGAGCATCCGTAGGCAACGAAAGAGAGGAGAGATGGAGGGGGGAGGAAGAAAGATCATGGACTTAAATATAAAATGTAAAACTAACACTGTTTGGAAAAAACATAGAAGAAAATCTTCAGAGTCTAGAGCTAACCAAGCGCTCTTAGACTTAATACCAAAGTCCAATCCATAAAAGGGAAATTTGATAAATTGGACCTCATTAAAATTTAAAAAGTTCTTCTCCATGAAAGACCCTGTTACTAGGATGAAAAGACAAGTACAGACTAGGAGTAAATATTGCAAACCATGTATCCAACAATGTACACATGGTATATATACATTCTAGCGTGTGTGTGTGTGTGTGTGTGTGTGTGTGTTCTTAGAACTTCTCAAATTCATTGTGTTAAGTGAAAGAAACCAGACTCAAAAGGTAGCATACCCTATGATTCCACTGATAGGACTGTCTGGAAAAGGCAAAAGCACAATCGTATGGGTAGAAAATGGATCAGTGGTTGCTGGGAGTGGGGTTAACTTAAGGGAATTTTGGGGGGTGATGCAACTGTTTTATATATTGACTGTGGTAGTGATGGTTATGTGATTGTATGCATTTGTCAAAGTTCATCAACCGCACACCTAAAAAGAGAATTTTTATAATCTGTGAATTTAACCTCAGTAAACCTAACCCAAAAAACCTCTCAGAACTTACCGGTAAAAAACAAAACAAAACAAAAAACACTAACTTACCAGTAAAATAATAAACAATACAACTAGAAAATAGACAAAAGACATGAAGAATGGTTTCACCAAAGAGGACATACAGATAGCCAACAAGCACATGAAACAATAAAACAACGTTTGACATTAGCCATCAGGGAAATACGAATGAAACCCGCAACGAGATACCACTAGACACCTATCAGAACGGCTAAACTAAAAGTGGTGACGCTATCAAATGCTGATGAGGACACAGAGAAATTGGATCACTCATTCACTGCTAGCATCAATGTAAGATGGCTCAGCCACTCTGGAAAATAGTTGGGCAATTTCTTTTAATAAATTAAATGTACAACTATCCTATGACTCAACAATCACGCTCCTAGGCATTTGCCCTGCAGAAATGAAAACTTACGCTTGCTTGCACACAAACCTGTACATGAATGTTTATAGCAGCTTTGCTCATAAGAGTCAAAACTTGAAAACAACCCAGATACCCTTCCATAGGTGATGACTGGTTAAACAAACTGTGGTCCACGCAGTCCCTGCAAAACTATCAGCAATAAAAAGGAACCAGCTACACTACCCGTACACTGATGAATCTCCAGAGTATTTTGCAGAGTGCAAAAGGTCAATCCCAAAAGACTTCACCCTGTAAGCTCCCATTCATATCACATCTTTGGAATGAGATATGTTATAAACAGGGAACAGTTTCTTGATTGCCAAGGGTTAAGGTAGAGTGGAGGTGGTAAGGAAGTGGGTATAGCCATAAAAGGACAACGGGAGGGAACTGGTGGTGATAGAATGTTCTGTATCTTGACTCTATCAATGTCAACATCCTGGTTTTAATACTGTACTGTAGGGGCACCTGGGCGGCTCAGTTGTTAAGCGTCTGCCTTCAGCTCAGGTCATGATCCCAGGGTTCTGGGATCGAGCCCCGCACCGAGCCCACATCAAGCTCCCTGCTCAGCGGGAAGACTGCTTCTCACACTCCCCTTGCTTGTGTTCCCTCTCTCACTGTCTCTCTCTGTCAAATAAATGAATAAAATCTTTTAAAAAAATACTGTACTGTAGTTTTGTAAGATTGTTATCACTGGGGGACCTGGGTAAAGGATGCATGATATCTCTCTGTATTGTTTCTTAAAGTGCATGTGAATCTACAATTATCTCAAAATAAATAGTTTAATTTAAAAAATAATGTAATTGTTTGCAGCATTGCTCATATTCAGGGGAAAAACTTGGAAACAGCCTACATGCTCTTAAGTAGGGGAATGGTTGATTATAATGTCAGCTCCTTAAAATGGAATAGTGTGTAGAACCAAAAGAAAAAAAGAAAAAAACTACCTCTGACCTGCCAAGCCATGTTGCAGAACCCTTCATACAAAGTGGTACCATGGATGTTAAAATGCACACACACACAGCGTGGTCCCTGGGTAAGGGCCCGCGGCCTCAATGGTGGTGATATGGCCTCTAAGTGGTCGAAAATTGATTCTTCCAGGCCTAAGAAATCTTGCCCTTCTTGTGTATAAAGCACAGATATACACAGAGTGCATAAGCAAATAAACAATATATCTATAGTATTAAAATACCTCAGGAGGAGTGTGTTTCGGAAAAAATTATCAGAAAGACTCTTTAGCCTCGACCAAAATTTCTCCATTTCTGTACCATTAGCATTTTGGGCTAGATAACTCTTTGCAGGGGGGCAGGGAGGGGGTTGTCCTGTGCAGTGTAGGATTTTCAGCAGCATCTCTGGTCTCTGCCTCTGGATGCCAGCAGCACCAGCTCCCAATTGTGTTACCATCAAAAATGTCTCCAGTCATTGCCAAATGTCCCTGGAAGGCAAACTCACTCCCAGTTGCAAACTGCCAGACAAAGGACTAGAAGTAATACACCAACCCCCCCGCCCCCCGTCATGAGATGGGCTGCACAGTGGGAGTGATGGATCCCTAGTGCTTTCATTTTTGACAAGGAGAATATATTCAGGGCTTACTTGTGTCATTAAAAATTAATTTTTCAAAAATTGCTCTAGCAGGGAAATTCAGTACCCACTAGAATGGGGAAGAGACCTGGCTGGCCCCAGGGGCTAGGATCTAATCCCAGCCCTTTCCCTGTCCCCTGTCTGCTCTCGGACCAGCAGCAAGCCCCCTCCACTGCTCAGTGGGCTTCTGTTTTTCCCCTTCCTCTTGTACCCATATCCCCACACCCACACTCCACCATCGCCTCCATTTTCCACACTTTGCTCCCAAACCTTTGTGCTCAAGCAGCTTTCTGTCAGGAACACTGTCTGCGTCTCCTCTGCCTGGAAAACTCTTACTCATCCCTGGCCACCAATGTCCCATCCTCCAGGAAGCCCTCACCATCCGCCACCAGCATTTAAAGGGCCCTCGGCTGTAATTCCACAGAATGGTCCCTCGGTCCTGCACGCGGACACCACAGTTGCCTGTCTACAGGGCATAGTGGATACTCCGCATTTCCCACCTCCCTCACCCACCCCTTTCTCCCTTGCTCTCAGCTGCACTCGTTCGCCCTCTGAATTTGGTTGGCTCAGCGAATGTCAGGCACCAGCAAAGGATGGAACATGGGGGAGAGCAAGGTGGGTGCAGAGTCCTGGCTCCCGCCCTGCTGGGCCCTCCTTAGGCAGCGCCTCACTTCCTCTTCCTAAGGCCACAGCTGCTGTGGGCAGCCTCTCTCCTCAACCACAGCTCTGGGAGGGCTCCAGTAACAGCGTGTTCTTTGTCCCCAGAGGGTAGTGGAGCTTCCCTGCTGTTACACCAGTCTTGCCCTGGGCCCTGCCTTGGAAGCGCTGCGTTAGCCAAGCCCTCCTCAGCTGCCCTTCCTGAGTGCTTCCTGACAGGGCCCTGGTCTGATATGCAGATCTGCCCCTGCCACTCACATATGAGGTCCTTGAGCGCCAGAGCCATGTGTTTTTATTTTGTTTGGTTTTGTTTTTAATCTCAGAACCCCGGGGGTCAGTGCTGCTAGGACCTAGAGCACGGATGTGCAGGGTTGAGTGAGATCTCACTGAGTACATGATAAATGAATAAAGAATAAATAGATGGAAGGACAGATGGCAGATGGACAGATGGATGAACACGTGGATGGTTAGAGGATGGGTAGACGTACAGACTCTGATTTGCAAAGATTAATAACAACTGAAATTGTTTGAGTGCTGTCAGCTTGTTGGGCACGCCACCAAGCCCTTCGTTCGTATATTCACCCAACCTCCATGACCAGTCCACGAGGCAGGAATGTCATTATGAGGAAAGAGAAGCTCGGAAGGGCTAACTCACTTGCTCAAGGCCACAGTTCGGGGGCGGGGGGGGGGGTGCAGGCCAGGACTCAATCCAAGGCTACCGGCCTCTAGAGCCTGCCATCCTGGTAACCTGGGGTGTGGCTGGATGACTCCAGGACCCCAAGATCCACACTGCCACCAAGGATGCTTTCCTGGGGAATCTCCTGTCCCCCACCCCGTCCACCCCTGCCCCCAGGTCCTGGGTGGCCTTTGCTCTTTTCACAGTGGGCCTAGCTTCTGCACACTTCCCCCCAAGGCCACCCCCCCTCCACGCACCCCAAGTGTCTCTGAGGATGTCTGCTTTACACGTGTGGGGCCCGGGGAGCCACCAGGCTCCTCCAGCTCCGAATCCACAAACCCTTGTTTATCTCGGGAGCTGGCAGGAGCTTTGCAGGTCTGCAGGTTTCTGCTCACAGAAAAAGCTCCTCCCCGGGGCAGTAGCTGGGCTTGGGAAGAGCAGCCTCGGGACCGGCACCCATGGGTTCCTCCTGCACAGGAACAGCAGCAGCTTTAGAGACCTGAGGTGAGGCCCACAATCCCAGCTCTGGGGTATTCCCGGGCCAGGTCCCCTCGGAGCCTCAGTGGCTGGACTCGTGCTTCTGCGTTCAGGCGAGGAGCGGCTGCGATGTCACCTAGCGAAGCTGCAGGTAGTCACGGGTCCCCACGGCACGTCCTCCACCTGCCTGCTTCACCTTCTCACATTCTCCCAAACATTGGCTTTGGCCATCGCCATGACGTTTGTCAACCATTCTCCTCCTCCTCCGGCAAATTAGGAAATCAGAGCACAGAGCCCTTAAGAGGCCTTCCGGAGGTCACGCAGCAGGACAGTAGCAGGGCTGGGCTCAAACCCTGGGAAATCTCTGCCTCTTCCCAGCCCTGCATCCCCTGCGCCCCTCCCCCGTCCCCTGTCCACCACCGCACTGGCCCGGGCTCCGGCTTTGTTGTGGAAGCTGTAGGCGTTATTTAGTTCCTTCTGTTATTTATGCACAGCACGTTTGGAACAGGGCCCTGGGTGATTAAAGCGCCTGGGGACAGAAAAGCCGAGCTGAAACATTCGTGAAAATACAGAACGGAAAACAAAGCAACAGCATCAACAGGGACATCCAGGCGGGAGCGCAGGAGTGCCGCTGAGGACACAAACTCATCCCGGTGCCCAGGCGGCAACAGCTTCCTCGTGGGCCCTCCTGTTTCCCAGGTACCCCAGGACCAGCCCATTTGCCATCATTATTGACAGTAGAAGCATCATCCCTAGAGTCTGGGGGTCAGGCATACCTGGTCTACATCCCCGCTCTGCGAGTGCTGGCTGTGTGACCTTGGACAGGTAACTAGCCTCTCTGGGCTACAGTGTGCTGGGCTCTGGTTCCCAGGGCAGCTGGGGAGTATACAGAATGGTGTACGTGAAGCCGCAGCGGAAGACCTGGCACCTTAGAGTCCTAATAAGCAATAGATTTTTGCTTTTCCATGACATTCTAAAAAGCCCTTTTACATACATTATATGGTAGGGTGAGCATCCGGACTCCAGAGTAGACCGTTGGCGACACAGCCCGGCTCCAACTGTGACCACCTGTGATTGGGGAGAGAGTTGTAGAATATCTTAAAGCCTTATTTCCATGCCTTTCAGAGGGGGCTAACCATAACCCCTACCCCTAGGTGCGAGTGAAGTTTAAATGGGGTACTACATGCAGGGACCTATCACAGTTAACTGACACAGGACAAGTGCTCCCTAATTGTCATTATTAATATTTGCCATCTTTCCAACATGCCTCCTTGGCAATCAGGGTATGTGTCACTGCCTGGTTTTACAGATGATGGAAGTGAGGCTTGGGGAAGTAAAATGACTTGAACATGGTCACTCAGCCAAGCATTGGCAGGGCTGGGACCTCTGCACTGGGCTCCTGACTCTAAGTCAGGGCTTTGACCAAGAATCCTAAGGTTGTTCATTCAACAGGACCCTCTGGTCTTGCCAGCTCTGCCCAAACAGAAGGGACTGGAGGACATATGAAAAAGCTTCAGGCTGATCTGGTTTCCAACTCTCTTCCTAGCTGTGTGACCCTGGCTGGAATTCAGTCTCTCTGGGCTTCAGTTTCTCATACGTAACCTGGCAGTACAATCACTGCCTTCCTGCTCGGGTCATCATGAGCAGGAAATGAGGATGGGTGTGAAAGTGCCCAGCACCGAGCCCAAAACAGGGCAAGTGCTCAGAAAATACCACTGTTCCCTCCCCTGCCCCGTCAGTGTATCTGTCATTGCCTCCCCTAGGGATCCTGGCACCAGCTTCATTCCCAGACAGAGAGAGCTGAGTGACTGACGGCCCCTGGCATTCTGGCTGACAGAGTGGCTTTGTCTCCATCAGCCTGCCCCAGACTCCCAGGCACCTGATACAGAGAGCTAATAAAGCCACTGGGGGGTGGGACAGGCCCAGGCCACTCCCGCCAGCTCCTGCCTTTGTCTCTTGCTCTCCCCCATCCTTCTTCCAACTCTGACTCCTCTCTTCTCTCTCCTTCCCTGATCACCCCTGACACTTTCAAGGAAGCAGCCCCAAGGCCTCTGACCATGATCCAAAACGTACTAACATCAAAAAAGTACAAGATGATTTAATTCTACAAACTCTTCGACATTCTTACTCCGATCCAGGGGCCCGGAGAATACGAAGTTGAACAAGACACAGTTCTGCCCTGGAGGATCTCCAGAGAAAAACGAAGCATCAACAGAAATGTACAAAATAATAGGAAGTGTCATAGTAAATAAGAATTGCAACAGCTGCCATTTATTTGTTAGGCGCTTCCTATGTGCTCCTGTCGAAGGTCATAGCTCAGGTTCAGAGAAGTCATGAGTCTTGGCCAAGGTCACACAGTCAAAACGGGATATAGCTGAGATTCAAACCCAACGCTATCTGGTCTCAAAACTTGGGCTCCTTCCACCTCATCAAGTTTACCTCTGTTGGGAAAGTCCAAAACTTAAAAAAAAAAAAAAGTTACTATGGAATGTGAAAAGTGAAATAAAAAAACACAAATGTCAGAGTGAATGACTTCGCCTGGGGAAGGGGCAGGAAAAATTCACAGAGAATTCTCGCGAGCTGGATATGGAAGGATGGTGTTTATGTAGGTACAGATCCATACGTCTATTCTACTCTCTCTGTCTCTGCATACCTACATCTGTAGCCATCACCTGGTCTCCCCACTCCCAAACTCCCTGAACAAAACTGTCGCCCTACTCTGTACTATGTACAGTGATTATAACTGAATGCATACTGTTGGGGTTGACTGGTCAATTTAAAAAGCCAGGGGGCTCCTGGGTGGCTCAGTTGGTTAAGCGTCTGCCTTTGGCTCAGGTCATGATCTCAGGGTTCTGGGCTCGAGCCCTACATCTGGGTCCTTGCTCAGCAGGACGTCTGCTTCTCCCTCTCCCTCCGCAGCTCCATCCTGCTTGTGCTCTTGCTCTCTCTCTCAAATAAATAGAGTCTTAAAAAAAAAAAAGAAGTCAGTTAAAGTAGGAAGTGATTTCAGTAATGAAATATATGTAGGCCGTCTCCGTCCCTCCAGGCTGCTATACAAAACACTACAGACTGGGGGCTTATAAAGAACAGAAATTGATTTCTCGCAGTCTGGAAGCTGGAAAGCCCGAGATCAGGGTGCCAGCAAGGTCTGCAAAGTCACATCCCGGTGAGGGCCCACTTCCTGATTCATAGCCAGCCCCTTCTTGCTGTGTCCTCACACGGTGCAAGGGGGCAAAAGAGCTCTCTGGGATCTCTTTTATAAGAACACAAATCCCATTCATGAGGGTTCCACCTCCGTGACCTAACATTCCCCCAAAGGCCCCATCTTCTAACGCCATCAACCTTGGGTATGAGGATTTCAACATATGAATTTGGTGGGGACACAAGATATTCAGAACGTCGTATTGCCTAAACCTTGTACTGTAACATAAAGCATCTAAATGGTCATGCATGTGAGCAATATTTAGACAGAAGCCTCCGAGGCCTTTAAGAATTGGTCTGTGGATGGAATTCTGCATTCTCTTTTTTCCATAAACCATAGCCCTAAGACGTCTAACATTTACACTTCGGGCATCCTCAAAGTACAGCAAGAAAATGCAGCCTGAGTGCAGAATCCTTCTGGATTTTTATGCTCATTTTCCTAATACTTTACAGGTCTTTCATCTGCACATAATTGGACAGAATCTCTTTCTAACACTGACCTTTATGGAGTGTCTTCAAAGCATTCAACTCAGTTCTCATAGAAATAGAACTTTCTTTCCTGTATTTCACTTGTGTTGAACTCATTATTGTAATTACATTATTTAGTTAAATCTGATGAGAACTGATGAAACATGAGCATAAAAAAGAGAAGGTGGTTGTTCTGCTGAAAGCTCAATCGAGTGCTTTGGAAATACTCCATACAAATGAGTTCTTGCAAGGTAACAAACATAACTGATAGCTGTCAACAGCAGCACAGGTGACAGGGCATAAACACTGTCACCTCTACTGGAGATAACCTGCCGGCCTTTGGCTTCCTCTGGCTACCAGCAGCAAGGAATGAGGAAACAGTCATTTAGGGGGACAGGCAGGTGAGTGGAGGCCACACAGAGACAATTTTGTATTTCTGACCCCCTCCCAGTGTCCACGAGGGGTGGGGAGCTGTCTGTGTTCTAGCCCCTTCTCATTCTCCCAAAAGGAAAGAAGGGACTAACTAGCAAGATCCTACGACATGGAACAGACTGTTTTCACTAGTGGGCAGGGTCCCTGTGCCAGGAGGGGACAGCTCGTGGTCACAGTCCCTGGCTCTCTTCTCCCGTGCCCAGTGCTCTCAGCTCTTGTCTCGAGTCTTGTACCAGCGCAGGAAGTTGTAAGAACATTCGCTGCGAGGGGATGGCAAGAGAGGAGGGCCCCGTCGATGACGTGGCTGTGCAGGGGGCATGCGTCAGTGTGTGAAGATCCCGGGCACCGGGCTGAGGCACTCGGACTTGAACCTGTGCTAGAGAAAGCTCACTTGGACAGTCGACGTAGACAGCTGTCTACGGGGAGACGACGGAGGAGGCTGCGGCAGTCACCTGGGGGCCGAGGGGGAAGGGGTGGGGAACCAGACCTCACAGTGGAGTAGACATGAGGAGTGAGGAAGAAGGGGTCTCTGGTGATGCTGAGCTTTGTGCCTAAGAGCCAGGGAAGACAGGAGTGCAGACAGGCCGGGAGCCAGGAAGCTGAAGTCCTTGGTGTTGGCCATTTGAGTTTTGTGTCGTTAGATGGGCAGTCAGAAGGAGAATTCCAGGAGCCCGGAGACATGCAGACCTACTGAGGGGATGGCATGTTGGAAACGGAGCTGTTCTAACCGCTTGAATTGGGTGAAGAACACCCTCTGTCCCGAGGGTGTCTGAGGGTTCTCGCTCGATTCAGTAACTGGCAGCTGAGCAGATTGGGTGGAAAAATCCAGGGCTTTGAGATCATCCCGATCTGGGCAGAAATTCCTAACTCTGCTGGGATGCGTTCTGTGAGGCTCTGGATGTGTGATTTAATGTCTAGGAGCCTCTGTTTCTTTACCTGCGAAGTGGAAATACATAAAAACACGTTCTTCGTGCACTATACTGAGAATCCGATGAGGCAGGAGAGGGAAGGGCAAGCTAGCGCCTGACACATAGTAGGTGCTCAGTAAACGGCGCTAACTGGAACTAGCCATGGTATCTGATGTGTAATTTATACAATACCAGCTAGTATTTTATCAATCCTACAGAAATCAAAGAACGATAATTCTAGAGCAGAAGGTCTCATGACTCCAGGGCATTTGAGAGACAGGTATTTCTTGATCTCACACCGACAAGACTTTCCTGGGCTCTCCTGGGTGCCCAGGCCTGTGATAAGGGCTGGGAATTTAGGAGGAGCTTCCAGAGTTTACTGTGCCTCGCCCCCCTCCCCCACCCCAAGCAGACAGTCACGATCACCAAGGGGGGTTCCCCCCAGTTGCATAGGAGCTCTAAAGAGCTGACTTAAACAGACATTCCACGCTGGGCACTGGGCACACAGAGAAGAGTCGCGCCAATCCTGCACCCTGGGGGCTTAGAGCCCAGTGCTGGGCATCAGTGAGTCTTGAATGAGCTTTTTCTCCAGGAACCAGTGTCCACCCCCGCCTCAGGCTCCCTGCCCAGGCCCAAGGCTGCCAGCCCATCTGTGTCCTTGAGAACATGCTGGGCTCCTGACCCAGGCAGCAGCTGGTCCACTACCCACTGCCCCCGACCCGGCACCTGTCCAACTGCGAGGCAGGGAGGACAGAGAGGATCTGAGAGCTGGGAAGGAACATGGCCCTCATCCAGGGCAGGGAATGTGCAACTCGCTGAACCTGGAACCAGAGCAAAGCTTGATTTCCCGCAAGCTTGGCCCTCTGCCAGCTGTGCAGGTTTGCAGCAGCCACTTTTCACTCTGAACCTCAGTTTCCTGATCTGTACAAGGGCAATAATAAATGTCTACCTCAAGGGTTTATTGTAAGGATTGTGTAGGAGATGCACAATTAGGACCCTTTGGGTTGAAAATGACAGACATTCATTGAACGCCAGCTTAAGGGGAAAAAAATAAGGGGGCAGTTATTGGTTCAAGGTGTGACTGAAAATTTGTGAGTGGATCTAACCAGAAACCAGGGACTCAAACGTCATCAGAAATCTGCTCCCCTTCCCTCTCCCTCTCCCGCTGTCCCACTCTCTCCCACTGTCTTCCAGAATTGCTTTCTTTCGCGGCAGGCTTCGGCTTATCTTCTACCTCAGTAGAAAGAGAGGGCTTCTTTACCCACGGTCTACCTCGAAGTCTGCCTCAAAGTGGACTCTGCTTGGCCACCTTTAGGTTAAATGTCCACTCCTCAGCCAATCACTGCGGTCAGGGAGAGACCCTATTCCACTGGCCCAGTTGGACCACGTGTCCATGTTTAGAATCCTGGATTCCACTTTGGCCCATCCCCAACCCAGATAACAAGGATTCAGTGTGGAGAAAAACGTATCCAAAGGAAAATCCAGATGCTGTTACAGATAAAAAGGGGACTGGATAGTGAGCATGTCAAAACAACATCCTAAGCGTTATCAACACCACTGTCATCATCGTCATCCTTACAGGCAAAGAATAAATCTCTCCTGTGCGTTCCTGTGAGTCACTGCTCCCCATGTGGCCCCTTCCACAACCATTCTGTGCCTAGGAGAGGACTCTTGGCACTCTGGCGGGGTCTCCGAGAGCCCAAGGCTCCTCCATTTGCCTGCCCCCAGAAATTGTCCAGCCCCTGCCTTCACCCTCTCTCTACGTCCTGAGATGGACCTGCCCCAGTCTCTGCTCTCACCCAGCACCAGACCCCAGCCTTTATTCTCCTCATCCTTCATAGCTGAGGCCCCCTGACCACCACTCTTTGGGCCCAGTTCTGCTGCAATTCTGGACAAAATCAGGAAGTCTGAAAGAACTCCAGACCCTTCTTTAAAGCCCATGACGCAGAGTACCACACTTCTGCGCCTGACATCAAGACCTGTTTTCGTCTCCGGAATTTATCCTTGGCCCTGCATCTTGAGTTCCTATCTGGCTATCTGCATTGGATGAGTCTATCAGCAACCTTTTGGTTGCAAAGAACGGAGAACCTCACTCAAATTGACTTTTAAAAACAAAACAAAAGGCATGTATTGGCTGATGGGCACAGAAAAAAAATCCAGAAGTAGTTCAGGCTTCAGGCAAAGCTAGATCTAGTAGCTCAATGACATCTCCAAGGATCTGGTTTCTTCCCCCTGTTAACTCTGTCTTCTCAGTGTTGACCTCCTCCGGAGGCTGTTTCCCTCGTGTTCCCAAGAGAGATTCAAGTAGCTCCCAGGCTATATGTTTCCACTTTTATAGCCAGCAAGAAAGAATAGCTCTTTGTCCCAGAATTCCTAGCATAATTCTAATAGATTAATTCTGATTGAACCAGCTTAAGTTTTGAGTGGTCTGTTATGTATCAAAAGTAACTGGAACACCATGCAAATGGATGCAAAGGCACTTCAAAAGAGAATAATTTTGATATCAAAGTATTAAGAGACACCCTTGGGGAAAATTTTTCAATCCATGAATATCTGTTCAAAAGAAGCTTCTTGATAAATGTACTGCAAAAGTCAAATGAAAAATAACAAATGTTGTAATGAGCTGTCCAATTTTACTGGAAAAAAATACACCCTTAAAAAATTAAATACTTCATTCAATTCCTATTTGTCCTTAAAATCAGTACATAGTTTCAATTATGACCTATGTTTTGTTAAATATTGGTTATCATAGATTTTATTTCATTTTAAAACTCTTGACAAAGTCCAAATCAAAGCTATTAACTTGCATTTATGACAAAATTATAGTCCCTCCTTGAAGTGGTTCATATTGAGTGATTTTTTTCCTGATCCCCAGTTAGTCTTAGGAAACTAAGATTCTCTTCTGTATGTTTGGACCATAACATGTCAATGTTGTAACCTCCGGCTGCCTGTCTTGCTTTCTTCTTAGCACCAGAATAAAGGAATGCCCCAATCTACACGAATCTCCCCCTGCCCCATCCTGCCCCTCCGGCAGTAAATTCCCAGCCTCCTTGCACCCACTGAGAAAGGGCATCAAGGGCTACTGCCTCTTTCCACCGTCCCAGCAGGCCTGAACTACCTCATTCTCCCTCCCACTGTGTTTTTCCAGTCTCTCCACCTCTTTGCTTTTCAACTTCATCTTCTTCCCTTTGCTGTCCTCAGCTCTTCATTCCAGATGAATACTTGGATTATCTCAGCCTCTTCCGGGAAATAACGCAGACCAATTCTATTCAGTCCCTGACACCAGCTCATAATGCTGACAATTCTGCCAGACTGGCCTCATTTGTCACCAAGAGAAAGAAGCTGCAGTTAACCATCCATTCTCAAGGAAAACTGAGGTTGACACACTTCACACAGCTTTGGGCCTGGGTCTCAGGGCAGGAAGCTTGGGGATGGTACTTCACATCAGGAAATTTCAAATCCAACCTTTTTTCCATCAAACTTTGGGGCTCAGAAACCACTATATGGTGGTTAGAATCCCTTATGTCGAAAATATCAAAACATCCAACTCAAACCGGTTTAAGCACTAAAGGGAATTTGTCACCTCATATAACTGAAAAGGGCAGAGGCAGGTAAGGCTTGGTCCAGACATTCAACTGATGCCACCAAGAATCCAGTTTCACTCCATCCCTCCTCTCTGCCTACCTCTTCTCATTTTAAAGCTGGCTCCTCCCTTGGTCTCAGGACATCCGTCAGAATCTCCAAAGGTTACTGAAGTCCACTCACCAACAGCTCAATACAAGTCTCAGCAATGAGTCATTATCATTATATTAATTCAGCCTTATCAGAAGGGCCATGATCCTTCCCCCAGTACTCTGCCCCCACCCTGGCCCTGGCCCTCAGCGTATGTGCACACATTCCCTGAAAAGCAAAATATAAACATCTGTCCCACCCTTCAGACAATCCTGATATATTAGTGTTTCTTTCAGCCTTTTAAAAAGTATCTATATGTTTATATCTATATGTGCTAGATATGGAGAAAGATTGATTACATGTGTATATGTTATACATAAAAATGCCATATGCAGTTTATACTTTTTTAATTGAAGTGTAGTTGACACACAATGTTACATTAGTTTCAAGTGTATACATAGTTTACACTTGACAAAATGTTGACCACACACACTCACTTTGAACTGTTCCCCATGTGAACTAATAATACTCTTTTACAATATAGTTTCTAATGGTAGCATCTAAGAACAACCTCACGCTACATCAGCATTTCTTTACGGCTTCCCAACCGCCAGTGTTTTTATTTGGAATTCCTAGTCAATGCTTCAGTCTGCTACTGTAAAAAAGAAAGAAAGAAGAAAGAAAGAAAGAAAGAAAGAAAGAAAGAAAGAAAGAAAGAAAG
>NW_024423897.1:1404599-1485696 GCF_017311325.1 Ursus maritimus | reverse complement strand
AGAAAGAAAGAAAGAAAGAAAGAAAGAAAGAAAGAAAGAAAGAAAGAAAGGAAGGAAGGAAGGAAGAAAGAAAAAGAAAGAAAAAACTTTATAAAATTTTTGTTAATCTAATCAGTTGTAATAATGGCATTATGGTTATATTTAAAAGGAGGAAAAAGTCTTTATTGGTTAAAATGTACTTACTGACAAGCCAAATGTGAAGATATTTGGGACTTGCTTTAAAATATTCCAGGAATAGGAGCCCCTGGGTGGCTCAGTCAGTTAAGTGTCTGCCTTGCGCTCAGGTCATGATCCTGGGGTCCTGGGATCGAGTCCCTCTTTGGGCTTCCTGTTGAGAGGGGAGCCTGCTTCTTCCTCTCCCTCTGCCCTTCCTCCCCACTCGTGCTCTCTTTCTCTCTCTCGCTCTCTCCCTCTTTCTCTCTCTCAAATAAATAAATAAAATATTTTTTTAAATAAAATAATATAGGGGCGCCCAGGTGGCTCAGTCAGTTAAGCGTCGGCCTTTGGCTCAGGTCATGATTCCAGGGTCCTGGGATTGAGCCCCCCATTGGGCTCCCTGCTCAGCAGAGAGCCTGCTTCTCCCTCTTCCACTACCCCTCCCCCTGCTTGTGCTCTCTGTCTCTCTCTGTCAAATAAATAAATTAAAATAAATAAAAAATCTTTAATATAAAATAAAATATCCCAGGAATAAATAGAAGTGGGGAGCAGGGGTATGATTGCTGAATAAGAAAAACAAAAAAGAATTGAGTCTAGGAGTGGCACCTGGCTGGCTCAGTCGGTGAAGTGTGCTACTCTTGATCTTAGGGTTGTGAATTCAAGCCCCACATCGGGTGTGGAGATTACTTAAAAATAAAAACTTAAAAAAACAAAACAAAACTGAGTCTAACGGGCCCTGATTAGCTGACTTGGATTATGTCATTACATGATCCTCATGTTATCTCTGTAACCGGAGAGATGAGAGACACTATCTGGCTTAAGCTCTTTGGGGTTGGAGTCAATGCCAACTAAGCCGCATGGATGAGAAAAGCAGGCTACTCTTAGGAAGGCAGACATGGATGTTGGAAGGCTAAAAATTAACTCCAGACCACAAGTCTCACCTCCTTCCTGGATGGAGGGCATGTTAAGGGACTTAACTGTCCCCAAGCTGGCAATAACAATATGTGTCTGCACGCCTTTGCCCAATTTGCCAAGTTCTTTTCCACCCATTACCTCCTTCGAGCCTCCTATTTTCTCTGAAAGGTAAATACTAGTAACCCTGACGTCCAGATAAGCAAACTGAGATTCAGGCCAAGAACACATAACTGGTCAGTGGCAGAGATGAGACTTGGAACTCCTAAATTCTGTATTTCTTCATGATAATGCCACTGACTTCTTAGGAGATGAGTTTCTAGAAAACCACATTCAAAGCTGCTCCCAAGTGACAAAACATGGTCTGATACTCAGTTCTTGATCCCCGACTCAGTACACAAATAGGCCCACAGGACAGCCTGTCGTTTGACACTCCTGGTTCTAGAAATCCTGAATTCTACCATCTGTGAACCTAGGGGACATAGCCCACCCTCAGGCCCTGTGACAGCACTATTGTTTCCCATCAGGCAGATTCCTGGGTTGTATCCAAGCCAGCTCCATGGGACTCAAAGTCCCTTCCACTTGGACTCTCTTCATCCAATGTGTATCAAATATCCACTAAAGCCCAAAGTCCTCGCCATAGCAGTCAAACCCCCCTACCCGTTCCTCTGACCTCCCCTCCAACCACTTTCCCCTCACTCACTCCACTTCCTTCAAGTTTCTGCTTAAATATCACCTTATCGTGAAGTTTTTGCTGACCCTTCAGAAAAAATATCAATGTCTCCAGCACTTGTCAGTTCCATCTGTTTCAACTGTTTCCATAATAATTATCACAACAAATATCTTACACATTTACATGGGGTATTGTGTGTCTCCCTTTCCATGAGAAGGTGAGCACCTCAGTCCTATCTGGTTTTGTTCATTGATGAATCCTAAGTATCTGAAACTGTTCTTGGCACATAGCAGGTGCTCAATAAATATTTGTGAAATAAAAAATGCTAGCAACACAGCCAACTAGCCACACTCTCTTGCCTTTAGAGTTTTCCAGACATGGGTGACAGCAGCCTAAGTGCCCCCTAACATCAGAAGGCTAAGATGAGGTTTTCCAGGGGAATGTCCTCAGAGCCCTTCTCATTCTTAAGGTGTTCCTCTCCCCCTGACCCACCATGACAGTGGGTGGCTGGAGTGATAACCAGAACACCAGTAACTTCAAAGAAACCCTTTCTCCTTCTCTTTAAGGTCAATTTTTTAGGCCCGCAGGGCTGGTCAAACTTGATTAGTATATCCTTCTTGGGTGGAATGGAGCCTCACTTTACTTAAGGGTACTTGGCACCTTTATTTTATTTCTGGTTTCTATGGCCTTAGCCGACACTGAGACAGAAACAATCCATATGAACACCCTGCTACACATACGTCATATCACTGGATGTTCATGGTGCCCCAGCAACACAGATGTCTTTATCTCCATTGTGCAGATAGGGAAACTAAGTCTCAGAGAGTCCTTCCTCTCTGGCCTCTGAGCCTGGAGAAATGCTCACAGAGTACTTGTCTCTCAGGTGCCCCAGAGAGCTATGGGTATTACTGTTCCCCGCCCCTGGATGCCACCCCTAGATAGTGAGTCAGGGTCTGGTCATGTGCTGTTTGCTCTGTAGGACTCTGCTTCCCACCCAGTGTGAGAACACGCTCTACCCCAACCAGGGAGCACCCAGAGAAGCTGCTGATCCCGATCAGCTGGACCTCTGGTCCACCGCTGTGATAAGCAGCTTGGTGGGGAGATAAATGGATGTGATGATTAGCCTCAAATGAGGTTTAGGGATTATCTGTGGATTTTCTCTATCCCTGTGGCAGACACAATGGAGAGGGGAGGGGCTATGATTTCAGTACTTTGGAAAGGGACCAAGCACATTCAGGACTTGAATCATACCAAATCTCAAGAGTCAAATGGGTTCTGGTTTGGATCTGCGCTCTGTAAACTTGGACAAGTCACTTCACCTCTCTGAACCTGTTACCTCTCTCTGAACAAGGAATTGAAGACATGCTAAGAATGTTCCTCCACATCAGAAGAGGGTCACTCCCCAAAGTTCTGGTTTGAAGGATTCTACGCAAAACCGCAAAGCTCTAGGTCAATTCCCTCTAAGCACCTTGTCTCCTATCGCATCTCCGCAGCAATATCTTGAAGGAGCAAACTGAATTGCCATCTAAAACAACACTAATCCTAGTAGCCAACATTTGCCGAGCTGCTTCTACGCAAGCACCTCACTGGCATGTGACTATTTAATCCTCTCAAGAATCCTAAAAAATAAATTCTACTTCCTTCTCACTTTACAGAGGAGTAAATTGGCCTCATGTGGCTTGCCCTGTGTCACAAAGTTGGTGAGGGGTAAGACCAGTCCTAGAACCCAAGTTCTATTCCCCAAGGCCAATATTTAAACCCTCTGCTAAATGCCTCAATTGCACATGCCATGATTTCTGTAGACTGTTCTGCTAGAGGCTTGAAATGGCTTCATGAGAGTGATCTTTACGCAATCTGATTGAACTGCTTGCATGAGTCCATCCATACTTGCCTCTCTGTGTCCCTGTTTTCTCATCTGTAAACTGGGGATGATAACACTTCCTTCCAAATGGCTGTTTTGAGGATTGAATGAGATATCATAAAAGTTCAAGAACTATCAGTTTTCCTTCTTTTCCCCTCAAAAATTAATATAAATTGGTTTGCTGAAATAATGACAGCTGGGATTTTAAGAACCTCATCAACAGAAACAGGAAAATAAATCGGGTCTGAAATTGATAATGTTGGAATTGTCTGCCTACCTATCCAGCATGTCACATAATGCCACAACTTCTGAGATGGGGTGCAGGCTGACATGAGAGCAAATGACACGGAAAACAGGGTGGAGAAGGTGTCACTGTCACTGATTCACTTTCTTTTCCCAGCCCTGCAGTTTCAGAGAAAAACACAATCGACATAGTCTTTGCTTTCATGGAGATCACATTCTGGTGAGAGAAGCAGAGAATAACAAAAAAAAATACGATATTTGAAGAGCAGCAAGTGTTATCAAAAATAAAGCAAGGTAATCATCTAGAGTGTAACTTGGGAAGAGAAGGGGCTATTTTAGGGAATGTGGGCAGATCAGCCTTCTGTGAGAACACATTTGTAGGAAAGCCTGAAAGCACAGAGCTGAGGCCTCTGGCTGGGAATAAAAGGTGCATATTTAAGGAATGAAAAGAAACTTTGTGGCTGGTGTGGAATGAGCAACAGGTTAAGTGATGGAATAATACCATCCAATAGATAGGTGGGCACTAGACCAGGGAAACCTTCGAGGAAGTTTGAGTTTTATTCTGAGTTCAACAGGAAAGATGCCATGAGAGATTTAGCAGACTCATAACTTGATCTGTTTTATACTTTGAAAAGTCACATTGGACCCAAACAAATATGGACATTCAGTTTATAACAAAGATAGCGGGCAGAACAGTGCAGGGGGGGGTGGCTTCTCTTTCAATAAATGGTGTTGTGTCAATAGAGAAGCCATATGATCAAAAAATATTTAATCTTAACCCCTATTTCACAACATACACTAAAATCAATTCTATATGGATTGCAAATCTAAATGTAAAAGGTAAAACAATGAGGATTCTGAAAGATAACAAGAAGAATGTTCTCTTGACCCTAGATGGACAAAGATTTCTTAAACGGAACACAAAAAGCACTAACTTTATGTAAAGCAAAAAAAATGATAAATTGAACTATGATAAAATCAGCAGCTTTTGTTTGTCAAATGACACTAACAACAAAGGAAAAGGGCAAGCCACAGCCTGGGAGAAGATATTTACAATATATATGGTTTCACAGCGCCTGGGTGGCTCAGTCGGCTGAGTGTCCCACTCTTGGTTTCAGCTCAGGTCATGATCTCAGGGTCATGGAATCGAGCCCTGCATTGGGCTCCCCACTCAGCAAAGAGTCTGCTTGAGATTCTCTCCCTCTGCCTCTCCCCATGCTCGCCCATCTGTGCTCTCTCTCTCAAATTAATAAATAAATCTTTAAATATATAAATATATATGCATATATATACATATATATAAATATATATGTATATATATGCATATATATACATATATATAAATATATATATGTATATATACATATATATATGTATATGAAACCATATATATATATGGTTTCAAAGGATTCTTACTCAGAATACACAAAGGACTCCTACAAATCAATAAGAAATTAGTAGATATCACAATAAAAGAATTGATAAGACATCAACAGGCACTTCACAAAAGGAGTTTTCCAAATAGTCATTAAACCTGTGGAAAATAGTTCCTTAACCATCAGATAAATTCAAATTAAAACCACTACATACTACACACATAGAACGGCTAAAAGTAAAAATAGATTGCCAATACCAAGTGCTGGTGAGGATGTGGAGTAATGAGAACTCTCATACCCATCTTATGGGAGTGTAAATTCGTACTCCCCACTTAGGAGAGCTATTTGAAAGTGTCTACTAAAGCTGACTTATATGCATACCTCACCTGTTTATTCCACTTCCGGGAATACATACCAACAAAAATCCTTACATATATGTATCAAAAGATCTATACAAAATTTGGAAGCAACCCAAAAATCCATCAATAAATTGAGAGATAGTCGTATAGTGGAATATTACACGGCAATGAAAAGTAAGCCATTGCCGACATAGGCAACAACATGAATGAATCTCACAAACATGGTATCAAGCAAAAGAATCTAAACACAGAAGAATACATACCATACTATTTTGTCAGCCAGTAGCACTGATCTATAGAGGCAGAAGACAGAACTGCACTTACTGAGGAGGAGTAAGGGGCTAACAACTGGGGTGCCACGATGGGGGACTCGTAATGTTCCATTCACTGTCTGGGTGATGACTGCACAGCTGTGTCTACTTTGTGATCATTAACTAAACTGTTTACATGATTCGTGTTCTTTTCTGTGTAAGATATATATTTTAAAAATCACTTCGGGTAGCAAGAATGGAACCAGAGAGACCTTCTAAGAAACTTCTAGTAGTCCAGGCAGGAGATTGGGTGGTATGGAAGAGAGGGATGTGGTGGAGAGGGAGAGAAGTAGACTAAGTTAGGATGTATTTTGGTGGAAGAGCTTAAATGATTTGCTGATGGATTGGATGCTGAGAGAAAGGAAGAATTCTACAGTGGCCCCTGGGTTTATGGCCGAAGTGTCTGGGCATGTGTGGAACCACGGGTCCAGATGAGGAAGACCAGAAAAGGAAGCAGCACCAGTTAGATGCCTTCATATATGACCTCATCTATCTCCCCCAGCAACCTTCCTTGGTAGCAATTTTAACCCCATTTTACAGAAAAAGAAACTGAGGCTCTCAGAGATTAAATTATTTATCCAGGCTTACACAGGTCTGGGAGGAAGCAGAATGGGAAGATTTTATCCAGGAGGCAGACAGGGATATTGTTGGAGACTGCAGCCTCAGGTCAAACAGCCAAGGTTTAAACCTGCCTCTGTCAGCATGCAACCCTGGGCAAGTTTCTTCTTTTGTCTTTATCTGTAAAGCGGGGTTAAGGGTCATACCCTCTTCATAGAACCGGTTAATATATGTCAAGAGCTTTAAAGGAGCCTGATGCAAGTCAGCCGTCTGTAAGTTAGCCATATCAGGGTCCAAGTGGACTTCCCATAGGGGTGGAGAAACAGAAGGTGGATTTTAGTTCTTGAGCCAAGACTGAGTTTCATTAGCATGGTGATTGCCCCAAAAACACTGAAACAAATGATGGCATATAATGTTATTGCCACATAATAGAGACGGTCGGGACAAAAATCCAGGAGCCAGAAGACATAAAGTGCATACAACAGAGGAAATCCTGGTTTGGCTGGGTGTTGGCCACCTGGGTGCCAAAATGCTTTTCTGTATATTGGAGAGGAAAAGTGTCACAGTTATTCTGAACCATTTTGGAGGGCTAAATTCCAGCTTCCCTAAGGTGCTCCAAGGTAGAGAGACATAGGTGTTTACTTTCCAGAGTCAGGAGTCCAAGAATTCTGCACCCTTGGTTTAAGAGATGTTTCTCATCACTTCTCTCTTATTTGAATTATTGTAGCAGCTTCTAAACTAGATTCTTCCAATTTCTTCCCTGTCAACAAACACTTCCTGAGCACCCACATTGTTCCAGGGGTCATTGCTAGGTGCTAGGGAACAATACCAATGAACCCACAGGTATGATGCCTTCATGGAGCTTTGAGTCCACATCACTCCAGAGTGATATTTCTGTGAGTGGAAAGCACTTTACCAATTGTAAAGTACTGATCCAATGGTGCTACTGTAGGATGATCAAGGTAATGATGGCAAGTGTTAAAGCAGAGCTCTCGCCTTTCAATGTGGCTGTCTGCTGCCTGCAGGATTAAGGCATAAAGCCAAGTCCAACCTGGATTCAGCCGCACTTCCCAGCCCCTATCCCTTCTCCCAGCCTTACAATCCACCCACACCAAAACACTAGTAGTCCTTTATTTCCACACCCCAAGACCCTTGAATATTCTTCTGTCTGAAATACTCTTCACCTACGGTCTGCCTGGAAACTCCCACTTATTCCTTCAAGAGCCAATCCC
This sequence comes from Ursus maritimus, assembly GCF_017311325.1. Classification (NCBI taxonomy): domain Eukaryota; kingdom Metazoa; phylum Chordata; class Mammalia; order Carnivora; family Ursidae; genus Ursus; species Ursus maritimus. The sequence continues at coordinate 1,478,015 of NW_024423897.1, read as the reverse complement.
AACCTCCCGTAACTCCGCCCCACAGGTAGGTTCATCCCTCCCCTGTCTCCTTTTGCAGCATTCTCTACATGGTTGTTTCTCAGTAGGCTTTAAGATATAACAGAATAGCCTAAGAATCATCTTCAATCTTGGGACAACCCTGCTTAGTAGTCATTGGGATTCAGCACGTCTGGGGCGCGTAATGGCTAAGAACTCAGGGCTCAAGTCAAACAAACTCAGGTTAAGTCCAAGCTACACTCTTTACCAGCCTCGTAACCTTGGCTGGGTTACTTAACCTCCTTAAGGTTCTATTAACTCCATAAAGCAGGCATAGTGATAGGCAGGAATGATTCGTTGCGACAAAGTACATAAAACAGTACAGGGGTGCCTGGGTGGCTCACTTGGTTAAGTGTCTGCCTTGGGCTCAGGTCATGATCTCAGAGTCTTGGGATCAAGCCCCGCATCGGGCTCTCTGCTCAACAGGGAGTCTGCTTCTCCCTCTGTGTTTTCCCTCTCTCTCTCTTTCTCTCAAATAAATAAATAAAATCTTAAAAAAAAAAAAACAGTACAGTACCAGACACCTAGGAAGTGCTGAAAAAATTGTAATGGTTACTGAAAGAATTTTGGTTTATTCTGCCCCAGGCAGCCTATCCATTTCTTCCCCACCCCACCCATCTCCAAGTTTGAGGATCAAATTGTATTATAATCTATTGTTTATGGGCCTGTGTCTCTTACTAATGTGAAACCCTAGGGGGCAGAAGGCATGTCTTAGTTCTAGATGCCCCGCACATAGCACAGTTCTGGAAAGAGCATCACCATTTGCAACCTGTGAGATCTTGGTCAAGTCCGTCTGCCTCTTGTGGCGTCAGAGATTTTCAATGTTGGGAGATAATGCTTACCAGATAAGGCTGATATGAATACCAAATGAGATTATGGATGTGAAAGCGTTTCGTGTGTTGTGAGGTGAGTTGTAGTTATGGTTATGCCATCCAGGGAGAGAAGGGGTTGTCATCTCACAGCCACGTGTCTGTGGCCCTCCATTTCCTCCTCTTTCTCATCCCGTGGAATATCAGTGTGACCCTTTCTCCTCAAACATTCTACTCAATTTATACCAAACAAAAGATCCCACAATGACTAGCACAGTAGCTCCAGCCTTTCCAGGGAGACAGGGACTATGGATGCCCTGGTGTGAGGTAAGTTTCTCTCAGAATGTCAGCCACTGAAAATACTGAAGCAAGCCAGACAGACATAATATCCTCCCCCCGCCCCCGCCGAGTAGAGTTGTAATGCTAGTTGAGGGAAAGCTGAAGATAAACAAGTAAATCTACAAATAAAATCATTTCAGAGAGTAATAATTACTAAGAAAAATGAAGTAGAAAATGTTATAGAGTAATTGGGGGAGTGAAAATTATATGGAGTGGCCAAAGGTCTTTTGAGAAGGTGATATTTGAGCCCAAATCCAAAAGACAGGAAGGATTCGGCCGTGTGAAGATCAAGGTTAAAAGGGTTCCAAACAGAAACAGAAAAAAAAATTGTTTAAAGCAATTTGGTACAAAATGGAGGTTACTGTAGGTGGAATTACTGAGTCAGGAGAGAGTTGGTGGTAATGAGGCAGGAGGGGTAGACAGGGAGGCCACCATGTGAGGCTTTACAGGCTATGATTAAAATAGAGAGAGAGAGAGAGAGAGAGAGAGAGAGAGAGAGAGAAATCAAATGAACAACCAAGGGAAAGAAAGTTACTTTGACCTCTGCTTCTCATATGTGCATACATTCAGCAGACACAATTCAACATCTCTCGTGTGGGGACACCTGGGTGTTTCAGTCAGTTAAGCGTTCACTTTCAGCTCAAGTCATGATCCCAGGATCCTGGAATCAAGTCCCATATCAGGCTCCTTGCTCAGTGGGGAGTCTGCTTCTCCCTGTGCCTGCTGCTTCCCCTGGTTGTGCACTCTCTCTCTGACAAATGAATAAATAAAATCTTTTTTTTAAAAATCTCTTCTGTGTCAGTCATCGTGTTAGAAGATGGAGATACAAAGAAAAATAAAATATGGAGCCAGTTTGCATGAGCCTGGTAACCAAGAATATAGATGCATAGGTGATTACAGTACAACATGAGAAGAGGTCTCCTAGAAGGATGTGAAGGCTGAGGGAGCTTAAGGAGGGAGTGATTGTGCCTTAGGGATCAGGAAGTTCTCTTTGAGAATGAGGACACTTTAACTTGCAAATAAAGTGTAAGTAGTAAGGGGAAAGAATGTTCCAGCCAAAGGGAGCAGCAGATGCTAAGGCACTGGGGTGAACCTGTTCATAGTGAGTGGTTTCTGTTCAGGTAGCAACACACCTGGAAAGGAGGCCGTGGATCTTGCTGATGAAGGACCTTCAGTGCCACACCAGAGAGCTTGCATTTTATTATGGATGCACTGTATATATGGAAGGTTTAGAACGCTCTCTCTAGGACATTGTAGATAATGGACTGGAATGAGATATTAGAGGCACTGATTAGAGGTACTGCAACAGAGCAAGTACAACACCTGCATGTGGTTGTTGGTCACGGAAATGGGCGGGGGTGGGGGGCGTGGAGTAGGCTTCCAAGGCAGGCTGCCCTTTGTCGTCTAAGTAACAGGACCTTATGTTCCCAAACTTCGGGGCAGAACTGACTCTATGGGGAGCTCCCCCCATGTCTCCTCTTGGTTTCACTGCTGGCGCCCTCTCTCGTCCCCGTCGCCAGCCCCCGCCTCCTATCTCAGGAAGCTTGGGTCTCCCTGGGAGCGGGTCTGCCCTTGGGGGAGGCCTCTCGGCTTTGTGCCCTGCAGCTTGGCTGACACTCTGGGCGGACCGAAGAGGGGCTGGGCGCCCCCCGCGTGCACATGTGCTAGCCCAGGCAGGAGGGAGCGCCTCCGCGGAGGAGTGCAGAAAGGGGAAGGAGACGCGCGCCAGAATCTCGGTCCCGGGCTCCCTGGTCGGCCGCGGAGGAGCTGCAGCCTCCAACAGGTTCGTAGAACGCACGCTCGCTCTCTGTTGCTGAGCCGCCACCTCCTCCGCTGGAGCAGGTTCGCCGGAGAGACCCTAGCCATAGGCCCCGCGCCGCTGAGCTCCCTAAGGGTGGCTTCCTCCGGCCCTCCTTCCTTCTCCCGGTAGCTCTCAGCCGCCACCGGCTCTTCCGGGGAGAGGCGGAGGGCGCCACGGGCTCCTTCTCGCTTCAGCACCACCTCGGGGACAGCTCCCGCCCCCGGCGGGGTCCTCTCGCCCGGTCAGCACTGCACCGGCAGACAACCGCTCTCCGCCGGCTCTTCTCCTTGGGTCCGGGTTCAGTGCCACGGCCTCCGAGGACAGTCCCTCGTCCCCGTGGACTCCGCTCCCAGCGTCAACAACGCGGCGGCAGGCAGCTCTTACCGGCCGCCTGCTTCCTGGCGAGCCGCGAACAAAGCAGAGGGGCTGGGGCCTCCCGCGTTTCTCGGGGGTGGGTGGTTGCATCGATCGGGGATTTCGGCTTCCCCCAGAGCAGTGTCTCGGGCGAGCTGGGGAGGGGAGCCCAGTCACAATCGCGCGTCTCTGGCTTGGGTCTGCAGTTCGCTAAGGCCTGGCCGTGCAATGGCGGGTCCCAGCTGGAAGTCGGAAAGAGGGTGGAAGGGGAGAGAGGCACAGAAGGGTCCTAGAGTCCAGTGGGGCGGGCTGGGCCTAGGCTAGAAGGGAGGAGTGCGCTGCCCCCTCTTCCTTCCAGACCCCCACTTCCACCCTAGCTCAGGACCACGGACTTCCTTCGGAAAGCCTAACACAGATGCCCGAGGCTGACAGCTGCAATCACTGACTCAGGCTGTCCCTGGAACATCCCTAGAAAGTGTGAGGCTGAGTTTCCGTGGGGGAGGGGGGCCGAGAAACCGCGGGGAAACCTCCGGAACCGGGCAGCTACTTGCTTTCCCCTCCCTCCTTCCCAGGGTTCCGCCCCCACCTCCGGAGCGTAGCCCGAGAGGAAGGAAGGGGGAAGGGAGGGACCCCGGCAGCAGGCTGTGAACCGAAGCTTGGCTTGGGGAGGCTGCAATTAGTAAGAAAAGAGGTTGAAGGAGCATGAGAAGCTGGGAGGCTCCCAAACTGGGAAGCCAGCTCCAAGGCAGAAAACCAAATGTGTAAGAGGAAACCTTTTCTCTTGGAGCAGAAGCGTGGAGGGCCCTTGCTTCACGTGACCCTCTCAATCACTGGTAGTCTCTACCGGGGAGTCAGCGTAGGGGGCAGAGGTGATTTGCCCAAGGTCACTCAGCAATTTAGTAGCAGAAATGGGCCTAAAGCTCAGGCTCCTCAAAATCCTGGGCCTGTTGTATAGCATTCAGAGAAGTGTTTTGAAACCCCAGATGCAGGGAGAAGAGCAGAGTTGTTTCCATTCTGAGTCGAAATCTCAGCTCTGTCACTTACTAGCACAGGACCTTGGGAGAGTGATGAGAAGACAGGTTAATAGTACCCACTTGTGGTGAGGATTTAATGAAATACCTATATAATGAGCTTAGGGCAGTGTCTGGCACATAATAAGTACTCAAAAAACGAGCTATCGTTTCTGCTATTATTCCCTCTGTAAACATGTGCTGAAGATCTCTTATGTGCACTGGTTCTGCACTGGGGAGACAGAGAAGTGTCCTGGGGAGGGCACAGGCCAGCAGAGGAAGCAGAAAAGAAATCAGTTGCAGTATGATGCCATAAGTGCTATAATCAAGGTGAGTACACAAGGCTATGGGATCTCAGAGGCAGAAGTGATGAGCTGTGGCGAGAGAAGGGGAAAGGTACCTCAAACAGATGGAACTGTGTGGAAAGGCCAAAAGGGGTGAGATCAGGGTGACGTCACTGTGCTGGAGAGTCCTCGAGATGAGGATTGTGAGATGAGAGTCAAGAGAAAAGCTTAAGTGCTATAATCAAGGTGAGTACACAAGGCTATGGGATCTCAGAGGCAGAAGTGATGAGCTGTGGCGAGAGAAGGGGAAAGGTACCTCAAACAGATGGAACTGTGTGGAAAGGCCAAAAGGGGTGAGATCAGGGTGACGTCACTGTGCTGGAGAGTCCTCGAGATGAGGATTGTGAGATGAGAGTCAAGAGAAAAGCTGGAGCCAGTCTCCAAAGGGCCTTCTGTGATGAAATATTTCAACCTTATTTTTAAAAAATAGAAAGAATACTATAATAACCCCCCACGTACCCATCATCAAGCTTCAACAGTTGGCCGATCTTGTTTCATCTATACCCACACCCACTCTCATCACACTCACACACACACACACACACACACACACTTATTTTGAAGCAAACCCAAGACATCATATCGTTTCGTGCAGAAAGATTTTAACATCAACAACAACACCCTGCCATTCAAATGTCGTTCTACCTTGGAAGTCTGTAACTCAAACTATGACTTCCTTCCACAATCTGTTCTGAACATTCCTGTCCTTAGAGGAGAGTTGTGAGAGAGTTTTACCCTATGGTGATGAGCCATGTGCATTCTTAGAGAAACTATTTCAGAAAAAAATGGAGGGTATATCAGCCTCAACAGATTTTACCAAGCCAGAATTGTTTACCTTCACTACCTACCCTGTGGCCAGAGGCCAGTAACTATTTGCAAGGGTGACCAAAAGACAAATTGAGCCCCATCAAGAAAAAGACAAAAGTAGGAGCTTCCCTTTCCAATGAATCTGAACCATAAGCTTATGAGGACAGAAAGCTTGAAGTCACAGAAATCCTTGATTTGGAAATCGCCATACCCAACAGCCACATTTTAGAGATGAGGAAGACAAGGGTCAGAAACAGGGAGGAATTTATCCAAAGTTCCACAGTGCTGAGACCAGAGGCAAGACCTTTAAGCTCATAATTAAGAGTTCTTGTCAGTTCACCATTCTGCCTGAAAGATTAGGTCTTAGTGTTTCTCAGCCCATAAACCTGGGATGCCATTTCCTTCCCAAGCTCAAAGAGCTGGAAGGAGAATGGGGAAGTGGGGCAAGAAACGTCCTTTCTGGTTCTCAAGAGGATGAAAACGTATAGCAGTCGGTCTTTGAGACACCTTGACATGTTTCCCTTCCATATCCTTCTGAAGGAAATCTATGACGGTGATACCTACATTCTGGCCACAGTTGTGTCTCCTGCCCCATCCCTTGGTTCTCATTAACAAATTTCTGCGGTCAGACACCCAGACCTCATTTCTGCACGTTTTTGCCCACCCTGACTGTCTTAACCAGATGCATGTGAAGCCTCGCTTTTTCCATCTGCCCCGAATTGGGCTGCACATCCCTCTCAGCTACAGACCACTGTTCCTCTGAGGTGCGAGTAGTGTTTGGCCCAGTCCTGGCAGGACTCAGAGCTCTTTCTTGCCTTTCTGGAGCATGAAGTCTCTCCTGTCACTGATGAAATGCGATGGCTGTGAAGTCACCATTTTGCTTTTCAGGGATGTCCCTGCCTGCAAAATGGGGAAGGCAGTATCTCACAAGTTTCTCTGAGTCTTAGGTGGACAAATTAAAGTACATGTAAGGAGTTCTAAGCATCCCTGATGAAGAGAAGTCAGCAGAGAATGGTCAATAAAATTGCCCCTCTTCTGGGAGTATGACTACAAGTGAGACATAGGATGGTGATAAAGATAGTGAATTTCAGCTTGTGAAATTATCCCAGCTTTTAGCCTGAGATGAGACCAATTCAGATATATTATAACACATACGTTACATTATTAGATTAGATTAGATTTTATTATGATGATAGGTTTTCCCCACTATCTGAATGTTCGCTTTATGTCACATCACTTTTACGGAAGACCTACATCAGTAGGTCACTTCACTAACCAAAAGAAGTTTGAGGAGGATTTCACTGTTACAAAATGGTAATTGCTTCTTTGCTGTGCTCCATTTTGGTTTACAAAGGGTTTCATAAGAACGCTCTACTTTCAAATAGAAGGGGAAAGCTGTATTATATTATATTATCTGGGCCTAGTTGAATTGCAATAGGTAGGATTGATTCCAAAGGGACCTTGGCGAGCATTTATTCTCCCTCTAACATTTACTCACTGAGTGGCTGTTTGGCGTCAGGCATGGTTCCAGGTATGGAACAAGACACCTCAGATCCCTGCTCCCATGGGGCTTACAGACTTGCAGTAGACACAGTCATTAATAACAATTAAAAAGTAAATATGACAACATTTAAGCAGAAAGACGGACCGATAAGGAGGGTCTGTCTGAAATGGCAACATGACACTCAGGCCCCAATAACAAACAGTCAGTCACGGGAGGATGTGGGGCCACACATTCCAGACGAAGGAAACAGCTCGGGAAGAGGCCCTAAATGTGAGCCTGGTCTCTTTGGGGACAGGCAGGAGGCCGGTGTGGCTGGAGCAGGGAGCAAGGGGAAAAGTGGCAGCAGAGGAGGGCAGAGAGCGGGCAGGGACCAGTCCCTCATGCAGAGCCTTCTAAGCCATGGTCAAGATTTGGGATTTTATCCTAAATGCAACGGACTGTCACTGGATGATTTTAAGCAGGAGAGTGATATAAACTGAATTTGCTTTAAAAAGATGCCTCTGGTTACTGCATGGAGAATGGATAATATGAACACGCTGGGCCGGGCACAGAGCAAGCAGGGAAGGTGACACATGGCTTCGGCCCTTGAGGTGTTCAGCATCCAGCAGAGGAGACAGGACACAAACCAGAATAGCAGAACCCTGTGGGAAGGAAGGGATGTGCAAGGCATTGTGGGAACACAGAGCTAAGAAGAACCCTTTCAGCCTGGGAGGCATCAGGGAGGGCTTTGCAGAAGTGGGCAATGGCTGTTGGAGTGCACCTAGGAAAGGAGAGAGTAGGGCTGGTGCCGAGGACAGCAGTGGAGGGCACGAGCTGGAAGTCTGGCTGCCCGGGTTCAAATCCCAGCCACACCATTTAGTAGCTGTGTGGACCCACACAAGTTACTCACTTCTCTGTGTCCCAGTGTCCTCATCTTGAAAATGGAGATGGCGAGAATCACAATACTTATTTCAAGGGAGTTCTATGAGGATCAAGCAAGTTAAATGTTGTGAAGCATTTAGACAGTGCCTGGAAAGCGCCTAGAAAGTGTTGTATGAGTGTTGGTTAAATAAAAACGGAGCAAATGGGAGTGAGAGGGCAGGAGCCTGTGGTGGAAAAGGTCAAGTACAGCCAGCTCTGAGGGACCTCGAAGGCTGGGCCAGAGACGCCCATCTTCTCTGTAAGCAACAGTGGGCCATTGAAGGCCTTTAAGCGGGGAGACCAGGAGAAGAGAGTAAGCTAAACCAAAGGCCTCGAGAGGGAAAGGGACCTCCCCACAGTCACACAGCCAATTACGGGTGGGACACAGTCATCGGTCTCCCCTACAGATTCAGTATTGTAGGAAGGTAAGGGCAGTATATATTTTGTTCCCCCATTGCATGCTCAGGGGGAGAAGGATGCCTAGGAAACTCAGGAAGTATTTGGGGAACACACTGCTAAATCAACAGCCAAATCACGCAGGGAAAGTCAGAAACCTTGAATCCTCAAGAAGGTCAGCGCATTTCCGACAGCGGAGAAAATGCTCTCAGGAAAATCGACCAAACTCCTAGAGATGTTGACTTGGGGGCCTCAAGCCCTCTAAACCCCAGCTCTTCTTGTAAGAGAAGACACTGCCACGCCCACTGTCCAGACACACACTCAAGCTGCAACAAGCGTTGCTGCATGGGTTCAGAAGTTAATCTCGGTGAAGTGCCTGGAAGATGACAAACGTTCCCCAGACAGCCAGCGTAGTAATTGCCAATGCAGAGAAAATGGATCTCTGCATTTGCAAGAGGCAGGCCTTTGTGTTCCACAAGAAAACAGCCATTAGAATTCCTGTCTCTGACATGTCAGGCAGCTGTGACAGCCTGGTGGGCAAGGAGGGTCTTGCAGTTCAAGCAGCAGATGGCAAGAGACTCAGAGGAACTCAGATGCAGCTATCTCGTTCCCAAACTCCTGCTCCGGGCAGGGCGTGGGGCCAGGCATTTCTCCAAACTGGAGAGGGCACCAGCCCACACATTTCCTGGCCAGTGACTTCAGGCCAGTCCCATCTTTCTCTAAGTTTCAAGGTCATTAGCTAAACAATAGGGATAATACTCACCGGCCCCCAAACTCGGGGATTTTGCTTTTGATTCTGACCATGTTGCAATCCCATTTCGCAAATGTGGAAATTCAGGCCCAGGGTAGGGTTCACTGATTCCTCAGTACTCACTGAACACCTACGATGGGCCAATAACTATTTGAGAGCTGGAAAGACAATGAAGAATAAGACAGACGAGATAAAGTCCATGCTCTCCCTGAGCTCACATTCTAGTGGGGAGAGGAAAGCAAGCAAGTAAACAAAAAAATAATTTCACCAAGTTGTATAAGTGCTAGGAAGGAAATAAAAAAGGAGTATGTCAAGGAGGCTGGGGCTGTTTGTATAAGGCAGGTAGGGCTTGAAGGAACCAGCATTGCAGCTGACATCTGGACAGGGAGAGGCAGCTGGCCATGGGACAAGTATCCAGGCAGAAAGTGCAAAGGTCCTGAGGTAGGAAGAAGCCTGACAAAGCTGCATGACAGGAGCCGAGGAAGGGAGGGAGGGAGGGAGGGAGGGATAGAGATAAGGACAGATTGGTTAACAGGAGCCAGAGCAGACAGGGCCTTGAAGACTGGGTGAAGCAGAGGGGTGGCATAATCTAAATTGTAGTGATGTCACTTCTCTCCCTCTCCTCACTGGTAAGAGGCCTGATGGGGTAAAGCCCACATCAGAGTGATCACCCGGACCCCCGTCAGGCCCACAGTTCCTGCTGCCATTGCTAGAGCGGGTCAGCCAAAAGGCAAGCCAAGTGATGGATTCCCCTGCTGGGATATAAGTGCATGGGCTGCCCAGCTGCTGGGTGGGCACCACAGCGCCTTGCAGGCAGCATCCTAATGCCATGAGGCAGGAGGAGGGCGGGAGGAGACACAGGGCTGGCCAGGGCTGGCATGAGGCGAGGGCGAGAGGCACCTGCCTCAGGTGCAAAACGTACAGGGATGCTAAAAAGCTCAGTCATCAAAATCAATAACATTTTGTGCAATATTTTTTAAAAACAAAACTAGTGCCCCAAAAATCCATGATGAATGGAACATTAAAATGTTCAAATAAGGACAGGATTCCAAAAAGAGCCAGGCTGGGGGTAAGACAAACGGGGTGAGTCATACACGTGCAGGATCTAATCTTGATCCTGAGATGTCCACTCCACTGCAGGAATACTTCCTGGGCCAGGGCCCTGTTCCCACTGGAAGCCAGCACCCAAAACCGGTCTGCTCGTGACAAACTGAAAGTAAGAAACAGGTCTTAGTAAGGCGCCTCAGAGACCACGCTCTGCCTTGGCTGTGGAGACAGAAACCCAAGCAGGGACCACACAGCCAGGAGGTGAGGCTTGGCACGGAACCCCTGCCACTGCGTACTCCCAAGCGGACCGAAGTTCGAACTCACTCCTTGTATGCTGTGGGATCCTGAGGCAGGTACATTGCCTCTCAAGCCTCAGTTGCCCCATCTGTGACCCTGGGCTAAAAAGACTTAGTCCCCAGGATTCAGTAAGAGAATATTTGAAGTCCTCTAGCCCCTGGCTACTCCAAGCGCATCCCGGGCCAGCAACATCAGCATCTCCTAGGAATGCATTAGAAATGCAGAATCTCAGCTGCATCTCAGACCCACTGCGTCAGAATCTGCATTTTAATGAGACCCCCCAAGGGATTGGCACGCAGGGAAAAGCCTGAGAAGCTGATCAATTCTTGGCACTTTGAAGAAATGTTCCATAAATGAGAGTGCTGCCCCTTTGCCCACCAAACCCTGAGTGAGATCCTGAATTCAGGCAAGAGGAAAAACCCGAGATGGGGAGAAGAGATCTGAGGTGGCCAGCTCATTAAATTTTAAACGGTCAAGTTTCAAAGCCAGGGAATCTGGCTGAGCTTCTTCTATACAAAACCATATCAGCCTCCTTTGTTCATCTGGAAAATGGGAATAATAATAGCAAATACCTTACATGGCTGTGGTGAAGATGAAATAACATGAGTAAAACCTCGGCACAACGCTTGGCACTTAGCAAGTGTTCAATAAATGCTTGCTGTTGCTGCTGGTGGGGGGAGGGGCGGAGCGCGTTCAGTAAGTGGTTACTGAGCACAGCCCATGTGACGAAATAGGTCGTGCCTGCAATAGCTCTTTGCCACTTACAAAGCACTTTCCTTTCTACCATTTCAGTTGACTCTTCTCATAACCCCCTGGGTAAGAGAGCATGAAACACATTCATTTTACAGAGGGAAGAAATCTAGGCTCAGAGAGGTAGAGTGATCTGGCCAAGCAGACCAGGATTTTTTCTTAAATTAATTAATTTATTTTAGAGAAAGAAAACGCGAGTGGTGGGGGGAGGAGAAGGAGAGGGAGGGAAAGGGAGAAAAGCTGACTCCCCATTGAGTACAGAGCCCCATGTGGGGCTGGATCTCCTGACCCTGAGATCACGACCTGAGCAGAAACCAAGAGTCAGATGCTTAACTGACTGTGCCACCCAGGCGCCCTGCAAAGTAGGATTTAAACCCCTAGAGTCTGACACTAGAGTCAGTGGCAGCAGCAGAGCAGCCAACCAATAACCATGGGAAAAGCTCAAAAATGGAAAAAGATAATACTAGACTCTAGAGATGGTGCTGTTCAACCTCCTTATTTTACGAAAGGGAAACCTGAGGTCCAGGGAGGGGAAGAGACTTGTCCAAGGTCACTCAGACATCAGCCCAGGGGTCAGAACGCAGCTTACAAGGCTGAGAGTCCAGACTCCTGTCCTGTGTCCAGACCCACGTCCTGCACCTGATTGGCCAGCCTCCACCTGAAGAACCCAGTGGTGCGGGCTGTGGGCGGCCCAGCCTGGCTCCCTGAGTAGGTCTAGTAGACGGGAGGCATTCCAGCTCCACCTTCCTTTTCAGCCCAATCAGGAAGAGAGTACAGAAGCTGGCGTTGCCAAGGCGAGGGCTGTGAGGTTGCTAGGACACAGTTTGGGAGCAGTCAGGTGGCAGAGGAGGGCTTGGCTGGGACTGGGCAGAGACTAGGACCTGCCACAGTGATCTTCTTGCTGGGGGAAGACCTCCAACTCCACAGGGTGGCTCAGCCAATGGGAGAGTTGACTTTCACAGACCCTCCATCTCCGTGCACCACCCAAATCAGGAGGCAGAGTCCGATTCTCCCTCTACCCCAGACCTCATCAAGCATAAGTCCTGCTACCTAGCCTCCCATCCCCCCTCCCCAACTCCTGCCCCTGACCCTGGAAGGAGCCCTCTAGAGCACAAAGTCAAGCCCTGCAGTGGCCCCCCATCATCCTCCAGCCTCAATAAAGCTCCTTATAACTGGCCCCAACAACCTCTCAGCTTCATCTTTCTCCCCAAGGATCTGGCCAAATTCCTCCAAGTGGGACCATGCTCCCTCCACCCCTTTGCAGATGCTGCTCCCTCTGCCTGGAAAGCCCTTCCTGCTCCTCTGTCTTCTAAGCCTCAGTTCAAGACTCACCTTCTTGGGAAAGCCCTCCCCGATTTCTCCCAGCAGTGAAGCATCTCTGACAAATGCATTTGTGGGGATGTCACACTGGATTTTAACTATTCTCTTTCCTGTTTGGGTCCCCATTAGACTGTGGGCTTTTTACATCTCACTCCTAGAAGGAGACCCAGGTTCCAGCTGTGCAAGATCAAGTGTACTCTGAGCCTCTGCCCTCCTCTGTGTGATGGGCGTTGTGGCCTTGGCCTTGCCAGGCTAACGGGAGTAGTAGAGATGGTGGATGGGAAGGGCCTGGCACATCACAGATACGCTGAATGCACTGCTGTGGCCCTGTTGTTTCTGTGAATCCCACTAGCGCCCAGCCCAGCGTGCTCACTAATACACATGCGCTCCGTGTCCTCCTCACCTGCGCAGGGAGAATAGTAACTGCCCTGTGAATGGGCTCCGAGAACAGTGAAGCCCCGTTCGAGTGGACATGATGATAATTTTGAGAGTTAGCGCTCTTGATTCCCACCAGCCCCTAGACCTGAGTCATCCTGACACACTCTGCCCACCCATTGAGCAAATGGCTTCATTCACTGAACAAAAGGTTAAGTATCTACGCTGTGCCAGGCAGTGTGCTTGCGGTCGGGCTCTGGGCAGCAGGCAGACACTAAATACATAATTGCACCACCTTTCTTTCCTGGCCTTCTTAAAGGTCAGCCTCCCCACTCGGGGCACAGATGGCCCTGCCTGAGACCAGGGAGGCCACCTTTGGCTCCAAGGTGCTCCCAGGGCAGTCAGCGGGCTCGCAAACACTTCCCCCCCTCCCCGTGTCCCCACCCAGCCAGTCAGAGAACAAGAACATCTGTCCTGTTTCCAATCCAGTTGCTAGTTTTAAATTCAAATACTGTCAGCTCCCTGAGAGCCGGAGCATGCTTGCCCTTTTCCCTGCGGTGTGCCCAGCATTTAGAACACGGCCCGACACAGTCATTCAGCCACTATTTACTCGTTCATTCACTCACCCAACAGATATTTATCAAGTCCTGCTAAGAGCCGGGCTCTGGGGAATCGGCAGCGGGGCCTGCTGCGCTCAGCACCAAGTCTAGTGGTGGGACTGGGCCGGCGGAGATTGCAGGAGGAGCTAAGAGTGCCTTGGAGCTGTGGGGACAGAGGGGTTAGGTGCCTTGTTCCCGGGGTGGTCCCAGAAGACTGCCAGTCCTGGGAGGGCACTTGAGTCAGCTGATGGATTGGAATCCTTGCTTCACCCAATCCGTGTCTATCACCCAGGGCACATCCTCAGTCCCCACCTCTGGAAACAATGCCAGAATGCCCCTTTCTTGAGTCCCAGCAGGACTGTGGTTACAGGAGGAAAGGAAAACAGTGGAGGAGGTGGCCCCAGGTTGGACGCAGGTGGCTGTGGTTGCTGGGGCTTTGGTGTCCAGATCGGAGAGGCCCTGACTGCAGGGCTTGTAGGGGGAGGCAGAGTGGGGACTGTGGGTTCTCATCTGGATCCACACTCGCCCCCGTGGGAAGCAGAGCAGATGACCTCCCCTCTCTTAACCTGTGCTCTCCTCTGTAAAGTGGGAGAACGTCAACCTCACTAACCCTAACTTTGTGAAGGCAAATCCAGCAAACCTGGGGAGTGTTGTTCAGTCAACAAATGTTTACTGGGCCCCCACTTTCTGTCAGGACTCATGCAAGGCTCCAGAGACAAAGTCATGGAACGTGCCCTTGCCTTTTCAGGAACGCCTGGTGCCTCCTAGGAGAAAGCAGGGGAAGGTAACTAACATTTGAGGGGCTACAATGTAATAGACGTCTTCACAGATATTCTTAGTCAACATGGACAACGATTACAGCAAGCACTTATATGGCCCCTAATGTGTGAGATCGGGCTGTTAGTAGCCCCATTTTATGCATAAGGAAACCGAGGCTTGGGGAGATGGCGTGAGTCTTCCCAAAGCCAGAATTCAAATCCAGATATGACTGATGGTAAACCACGCCCATTGACAGGGGTCAGAAATCGCATTTAAGGCAGAAGGCCATGTGGTCAGTCGTACCATACAAGCGTTGCCCGAGCCAGTGGCCAAGAAGGGCAGCTGGTATCAGGGGAGTAGGTGAGGGGGGGGCAGGGGTTGGGTCTGAGGCCAGGTAGGGTCCCATCCTGACCAGTCCCTTGCTGGAAACCCAGGGATCAGTGGTGGCCTCTGGAGAAACAAGGCATGTCCTCAGTGGAATCTGGGGTTCAGTGCCCGCTCAGGGCATCCCAGTGAATTACCCCAGAAGTTCTCTCTCTGCACCCCTCAACACCCTCTCTCCTCCTCCAGGAAGCTGCACATCTCTGGCATGCTACCCGCTCTGCTCGTTGACTGAAACCCCTACATCTCACCTCAGCCGAGAAGCAAAGGTAAGGGTACTGCCCGGGGTCATTCCCATGGGTGGTGTTCAGAGCCCCCACTCCCGGGGCCCTGGTGAAGGGGGTCATGATGACATTTCCCCTCCATGATCCCCAAGAACACTCCTAAGTGGAAAGGAGTTGGAGCAACTGGGCAATATGGTGGAATGGTGCTAGCTTGCATCGTCAGAGCCACTTACAACAGAGAAGCACTTTCTTGTGTGTTAAACCTTAGAGGGGATTAGCCCCAGTTCACAGATAAGGAAGCTGAAGCACAGAGAGGGGAAGCACCTGTAGCTGGCAGGTGGCTACGCCTGAATTCCAACCTACATTTTCTTGTCTGTATCCCCCTGTGGCCTGTGCATATTGTCTGTGCTTGGTACATACTTGGTGAAGGAATGAGTGCCTTAATGAACTGTGCAAGATCAATGGCAGGGCAGAGCAGGGCTGGAACCTAGCTCTCCTGTCCCCCCAGTTCCTATGTTCTTTCTGCTGACTGTGGCTTCCTGCGCTGATGAGCTCAGCACTACCCCCCTCCCTGTACCCCGACCCCAGGATCTCAAGCATCTCATGTGCAGTGTCCATTACCCATCCCGTTGCAGACAGAAGGATGAAGGTGGAGTGGTCGGCCTCAGCCCCTCTGTCAGGTGGCCCCCAAGCTTGGATCACACCCAGCATCCCTTCATCCACATCGCCTCTTCCCCACCACCCACTACCAGGAATCCA
This sequence comes from Ursus maritimus, assembly GCF_017311325.1. Classification (NCBI taxonomy): domain Eukaryota; kingdom Metazoa; phylum Chordata; class Mammalia; order Carnivora; family Ursidae; genus Ursus; species Ursus maritimus. The sequence goes on along the minus strand of NW_024423897.1, from coordinate 1,462,453 downwards.
ATGTGCATAGTTGTAAACTTGTTTCTTTAAATAAACAGTCTTGAGTTTCATACCAAATAGTCTTTTAAGAGGAGGAACATCTCCAGGCCACCTCATATTTAGCATACAGTGAGCCACATATTTGCACAGAGAGAGTGTGTGTGGATATAGAGATCGCTCGATCGCTATAGATATCGTTGCTCACCCAGATGGGAGCTATTTATGATGCTGAGTCACTCGCAATGAATGCCACTGAGGGATTCCAGGCTGGGCTCTGCGCCCCAGCATCACAGACCTCATGGCTCACTGCCTCATCCCCACTGTTCGCAAATGAGAGAGACAGAGGGAGAGTGGTCCCCCATCTCAGTGCAGGCACAGAAGGAGACATTTTGGTCACAGGAAATAGAGACTTTCTCATCATCAGGTTCTATTTCAAATCCTTGTCCTCCATCCAGAACACCACACCCTTACAGAGCATCTAGTCCAATTCCTTCCTTGTATAGGAGGGGAAACTGGGACCCAGAGAGGGAAGGACCTTGCCCAGTGTCACACAGCAAGTCAGTGACAGCACTGGTCCTAGAGATCAGATCTTCCAGTTGCTGCAGGGGCTCTTTCCCCTTTCCTGGCCACCGTCTTCTGTTTGATCTCCAATGTCTTGGCATTTCAGCCCCTCCAAACCTGCCTGTCCTCTGAAAACTTGGAGATGTCACTGCGTACTTCTTTCTCTGGGCTTCTCCAGGAGGGGAGCTAAGTCTGGTTTTGGGGGGTATCCCCCCTACTTACTGCAGGAAATGCACACACTGGGCACTCAATGCAATGTGCTTTGGGTGTTATATAAGACCAAACTCAGCATCAATTCCTGGGGAACCCTAGTTCTTCATTTGAAAAAGCACCCATTTATCCCCACCCTCTCTTTCTTGTCTCTAAGCCAGTTCTCTACCCAGGCAAAAATAGACTCCCTCCCACTCACCACCCACCTCTGCCCAATTCTATAATGAATCAATTTTATTAATAGGCTTTGGGATGGAAATTTGACAAAGGCTTTTTGTGAAAGTCACCCTTTATCTCCCCATATAGTTAGCTTCTCAAAGAATTCTAATAAACTGGTCAGGTGAGATTTTGCTTTCCATAAAATATTCATTAATCCACTCTTTCCCTCCATCTGGTAAGTGTTTGTTTAAACATCCTTTATTATGGATTCTATCCAGTTGTTCTAAGAGACAGGGGGATGAGATGGAAAGAACATGGGTTTTGAAATTAAGGCTGGGTTAAATTTTAACTGGCCATGTACTGGTTCTGTATCCACACTGGTTGCTGTGAGAATTAAATGAGATAATGTCTGTAAAGTGTCTAGCACATAGTAAGTGCTCAGTGCAAGTTTGTGAATAAATGAATGACTCAGGACCCATACGAACCACATCCTAAAGGGTAAGGGACCAACTGACTCTACAGTCTGAAGCCTTGAAGTCGTACGATCCCAGGAGGGTAGTTTGAGAAGTCTGGGGGAGCGGACCCCAGGAATTACACTGCTGGTTGGGATGTCTCCAGGCCAGAAAAGGAAGCTCTTTCTCCAACCCCTTGTGCAAGGAGTTCCCTTAGCTCCAGGAAAAGTCAGAGTCGGAATCTAGGTTCAAAACAGAAAACTCCTTGAGAGTAAACATTGTGTCTTATTAACTGTTGGCTTCTACCTCTCCCAAAACTAGAGCCTAGCTCAGGGTAGTATGGATAGGCAAAAAGATACACAGTAAGTATGGATTGAATTGAAATGAGTTGAGTTGAGTTGAGTTAAGCTGAGTAGAGTTGACTTGGCTTGAACTGACTAGTTTTGAGTTTGCTAATAGACCCAATTCTAGGACCAACCTTGGAAGAAGCTTCCTAGAACTCAAGCTTAGCTTAGACCAGCTCCCACAGAATGGGGGAAACCCCAGGGGTGATGTTCTGGTGACATTCGGCGCCTTCTAAAGATGGAGGCATCTTGGAGAGAACCAGGGCTGTAGCCAGGGCTGAGGAAAAAGGGTAGAAATCTTGGCTTGGTCAGGGGCACCACAAGGCTGAATGTCCTTTAGAAATCTTTAAAACTTACTGTAACTCTGACAGGATCTTTCCATATTTTTAGAGTGAGAGATTCTTCTCTTCATGTCAGAGAAGGGCCCTTTCGGGGCACCCACTTTAGTGGGAGATCTCTAGGTTGGGGCAGGGGGCAGTCGTAGATGGCCATGAAGGGAGAAGGCAGGCTGAGGCAAGGAGCCAGTCAGAGCTCCATATTGCAGATGCTGGCACAACTGTAAATTGCTCCTCCTTTTGGAATGAGGGTTTGGGGTTCTGAGTAAGGTATGATTCTAAGTCCATACTTAAATCAGGCTTGGTTGTTGAAGGGCACTGTGACCCAGGAACCAGAGTGGGGAATCAGACAAGACCTCTGGCCCCACTGGTGTCCCTTCGCTGGCTCCAACTCAGGCCATGCTTCATACAGGATGCAACAAGCCATCTAAATGAGGCAGGAATTGAGAGAACAATGAGACTCAGGTGAACAGAGGCTGGTCCAACCCTTACTGTATTTGGCTGTGTCTACCTGTCTCCCACACGGGCTTGGGAACCCATCAAAGACACTACATCCATTCCTCTTGTGTCATCTAAAAATCTGGATACAGGTTAGGTATCAGCGTTTGATAAGTGAATAATTAGGTCAGAGGAAGCCTTACAATGCCAGTGGAAGATTTCAAGACAGTAAGATGGAAAATTTTAAGATTTCAAAATGGCAAAGGTCCAAGGTAGAGATGCCCAGCCAGGAAAGATAACATAGACCCAGAAGTTGCCCCTCAGGAGTTTGGCTCATGGGGAAAATGGGACTAAATGAAGTCAAGAGATAGGGTGGTGCCACATGGGTTCAAAATAACATTCCTCAGAGTTCCGGGCTTCTGGGACAGGTTCTCAGGGGTCATTGTAGGATGGATTAGGGCAAGAGAAGTTTCAGATAAAGAATATCTGCTCCCAACAATCCCATTTAAATAATTTTTAAAAGCTCCAATTTTATCTGTTTTATATATTGGATTTCCAAACACATTTTCATTTTTAACGGATTCTTTGGATTTTAAAAAAATCCATTTGGAAAGCACTGCTGTTGAAAGTGCCTTGGCATTTGGAGTTAGACTGTCTGGATTCAAATCTCAGCTCCAAGCCTCTCTGCCTGGGGCACTTCAGGAAGGGAATCCTTCGAGCCTCCATGCTCTTACCTATAAACCATCCTTCCAGAAACATGTGAGAATTAACTAAGGAGTTACAGTATTTCCCAAGGGCTGATACATGGGTGATTGATGGTGTGTGCACGATGATTTTAGGTGGTAGGTGGATGAACATTTATTACTTTAATAGCTCACAATCGATGCATGTTAGAAAAATATAACTGGCACACCAAACTCTCTGATTTATGGGGAAAATATAGCATTTCCTTTTAAAATAAAATTCTGAGCTCTTTAAAATACAAATCAATTTAAAGAAAACTACAAGGTAAATGAATAGCCCTGATACAGCAGAAATCATGAAGGTGGTAGATGAATGACTGAAATGTGGGGAAAACTGAGATAATCTGAGTAAAATACCTATCAGTGTCTGTCACTTAGGAAGGGCTCTAAAGACTTCATTCTTGAATTCTTCTCTCAATTCCCTGAGATGGCTGGACCTAGAATCAAGCTCATCCACTGGGGCAAGGTAGGCACCCAGGCCTGGTCAGCCTGGAATACAGTGAGGTCGGTACGAGTAGGGAGCCACGGTCAAGAGCAGGTGGGCAGCCGAGGTCAAGTCCGGACAGGCAGCTAGCTACAGGATCTCGGAACAGGCAGAGGCTACGGAAGCAATGCTTTCCACAGAGTGGGCACCAAACATCACTGGTCCATGAGGCCATTTTAAGAGTAATTCAGGCACAAGTTAAGTCGCACTGGGAGAGAGTTACCCCCTTTTCAGCTGATTGCATCAAGGAGGAAGTCTCAATTGGAGGTTAGCATCTATTTAATGCCTCTGTAACACTTACTGATCTTCCTTTTGGACCAAGAGGCCCAGCTTTCCAGCAACAGGATCTAGCTGAAATTAAATAACAATGTTGTATTTTCCCTGTCCTTATTTTTACCATTACCTTCCATTTATAGAATATGGTGCAGGTTTCTTGTTTATGAGAATGATCTCATTCCCTTTAGAAATTTATGTATTAAAGGTTAAAAAGTGAGTGTGCTATTTTTGTTTGGTGTAAAGTACTGAGTAATAATACAGGAAGATATATGAATGGAAACAAGATAAAGGTGGTCTTGACCTCGAGAAAAGCCAGTCTGGCAGAAGCACCACAAGGACTCCCACAGCTCCAGAGCCCATGCTGGGCCCACAGGCAAGATGTCTCCAGACTCATCCACACACAGGCTTAGGGCAAGCCTTGTCCTGGGGAGGCAAAAGAGGCCCCATCCTAAGGAGCCATATTGCTTGGACAGGTGACCCCGAGCCTCGAGGCTAAGCTGGGAGTCCAGGGATCACGACTGGCCCAGCAGCAGTCAGGATGGTCAGGACTACCCCCAGAGGCTGTGTCTGGAAGGGATTCCAGCCCTCTGGTTTCTCGAGAGGCTGGGACTGCAAGGGATGACCCAACGGCTCCGGAAGCAGGGGATGAAGGAGCTGAGGGTGAGCAAAAGGCAAAGCCTGTCTCTGCAGCCTATGCCAGCTTGGCCTGGCATTCCGAGAAATCCAGGGTGAACCCAAGCAGTTCACACCTGCCTTTGAGAGGGGCTGTGTTTGGGTATAGGGAGCAAACAACAGAAACCAAATCTGCCCCAATCAAACAGAAGCAGGGGTTACTGAGAGGTTATCAGCACCTGGAAGCAACAGGAAGGCTAACGATCAGGCCCAGGAAAGGGCAGGAACCAAAGCAGACCAGGGGTCCGGTAGCAGGAACTGAGGCCAGTTTTCCCGATATTCCCCTGTGGGATGTATCAGCCACAGCATCTGTTCCTCCTTGCATCACTCTGTTTGTGACCCGCAGCCCCAGGAGGGGCACCAGCTGGCCTGGCTTAGGGCCTGTGTCCTCCCCTTGGCCAGCAGAGAGCACGAAGCTTGATCAGACTCCCTCCAAGGTTTGAATACTGAGGAAGGGATGATGCTTAGAAAGGGACTGGTACTAAAAGGAGGAGAAATGGCTTCTGGGCAGCCAGAAGCAGCCAAGAGAGGAGAAGGCAACGTGGTCCCCTGGGCCTGACTCTTTGGAGGCGTCCCTGGGGCTTCCTTTCTCCCACACTGGCTGGACCAGGGTCACTGTCCTGATCTGGGGCCAGTAGTCAGCCACAGTCGAGACAGGAGTCCCTCGGACTTCCAGCGAGGGGCTCCTGGAGCCTCTCATGAGCTGAGGGAGGGAGAAAGCTGGATAAGCCTGTTCCTTGGCCCCATCGCTGAAAAGGATCTCTGGGTTGAGGAAGTCTGATGAGGATTACTCACTCAAGAGCTGCAAACCCGGCTGTCTGCAGGGCTGGCAGGAAGTAAGTACATGAAAGGAACTATGGTGGCCTGGAATATTCACGCCTGTCTAAGGGGGCAGCCACTGCCAGCTCCAGACAATTGTTGCTACACAGACTCGTGGCTTCAGTGTTGATCGATACCCTGATTTTTTAAAAGTAAATCCCCAATCCAGATTTCTTGTGAGACTCCTCCATTTTAAGTACTGTTAACTACCAGAAAAAGTTTAAATATTGTGCTGACCAAACAATACAAACCACCAGCTGGTGACCACTGAACTAACTTGTCTTCATCCATTACAACCCACTGAGAAGTCGCTTCCTCCAGGAAGCCTTCTGTGACTTGCCCCTCCCTCTGCCTTGCCACCCTTTCTTTGGATTCCCACAGACCCTATATTTCCTCCTATCACAGCACTGACACTCTGCATTATAAAAACTCAGCTGTTTTCAGCTGCTGCTCTTTAAGGGTGCTTCCTAGAGAGTGAGGGTACCCATCACAAGTTCCATGGATGCCCCACCTAGTGCCTGACACCTTCGAGGCACTGCGGCATAGATGGAGGAAGAGCCGTAGGGCCTGCAGTGGTCAAGATGGCCACAGATTAATCCAGAAACCTGTCCCTCACATGATGTCTGCTATGAAGCCAAGCAGTTCTCCAGGAAGCTTCCTTCCAAGCGCTGGCTCCACCATTAGGTGGCAGGGGAGGAGAACGAGCGGAGACCCTCACAACCCCCCCCCAACACCTCAGCCTACAAGTGGCATTTGTCGGCTCCCTTCACGGCCTTGGCCAGAACTAGTCCCGTGAGCTGTCTCACTAGAAGGGGCTGGAAATATGGGTGGAGCCCACGGGATTCCCTGAGTCCATGTCTGCAGCACAGACTCTGGGCTGCAGCTGGCAGAGCGGAGGAGCCCGGGGTCCAACAGGTCGACTCCAGCTGCCGGGGGAGGGGGGGCAGAGGCAGCCAGGGCCCACCGTTCATGGGAAGCCGTGGGACTCTTCATGGTCAGCGCATGGAAGCACCTCTTAATTTGTACGTTTAACTCAAGACATCTGGAAAAATGGGAAGCAAGTGAGGAGAGAAGTTCATTTGCTTGAGCGTTCCACCTCTCCTTATTTTTCCAATCAGTAAACATTAGGAAATGAAAATCAAGTTGATGGAAAATAGAGGTCAAATGCCAATGAGCAAATCATTTAGAGTGAAATCACCACCTGGCCCCTTAGCATCTCATTTGAGGCCTGTGACGACCTGGGAGTGACTGCAGCTGCTCACAGGGCCTCTCCTCTGTGATCCAATGCCAGTGCACTCAGGGGTCCTGACCTCTGCCAGCAGCCTTGCCCAGAGCCTCGGCCAATGGTGTGTCCAGGCCGTGCCCCCGGGGGGGCTCCAGGGCACTTGCCAGGCCTTCGCCACATGGGGGGCAATGCAACAGCAGATGTTGCCTCAGAATGGAATCACAGGATCTTAGAGATGCTCTACAAAGAGGGCCAGCTTGGGAGCCAGGAAGACCTGGGTTCAAATTTCAACTCTCTCCTACTAACTCAAATTCCTAGCAAGACCCTTCCCTTCTCTGAGCCTCAGTTTCATCATCTCTAAAATAGGCACAGTGATAACACCTTCCTCCTAGACTAACTGTGCAAAGTCTAGGAGATTATATATGTGAAGGGCCTGGTGCACGGAACCTCAGTTGATGTCCTTTCCCTTCTTTTTCCCTATTGGGCTGGTGGGACTAAGTCTAACCTCCCACCAATAGCACCCCCAACTGCAGTCAGCCAGTTTCCATTTGCATGCTTCTGGTGACAAGAAGCTCAAGTGTCCCACTCCACTTTCAGACCACTCTCATGGTGTTTGTGGTGAGAGGAGCTGACATCCCTATGGTCTAGGGTTTGAGGGAAAGCTGCTTGGCCCAATTCTTCCCTCTGGCTGACCGATCTGCCATGGCCCCCAGGAGTTGTCTGGGGAACTGAGTGCGGTAAGAATGAGGGAAGTGAGGCATTCAGGGTAGGGGAATGTGTGTCCATTTCTGGTTCCCAGACAGAAGACAGAGAAATCCATCACAGGGCAGATGGGATCACAAGTGGAGACATTTATCCTGGAGAAGAGAAATCTCTGAGAGACTGTCACAAGACAATGACAGAGGTCCAGCCTGATTAAATGAGGGGAGCACCGGAGGGGCACATAAGATCCCCAAATAAGAATGTCTGTCCCTCCATTCATTTTGCAAACATTCAGTTTGTCTACAGGCCGGGCCCCACGCCGAGCACTGGGGACAGAGGGACTAATGAGCCACAGGCCCTCATCTGGCGGGAATGGGCAGACATGTACTAATAATATGAAAACCATATGGGGATTGCCGAGATAAAGGAAGTGTGGGATGAGGACCATGGGAGATCAGAGGAGGGGTACCTGGCCCACCTGGGGATGGGGTGTTCAGGAAAGGATGAGGAGGCAGACAAAATGGGGAGAAAGGGAGGCCTGGCCAAGGGGCAATATGGGCAAAGGCCCATAGGTGAGAACTAGCCTGGCGTGTGGGAAGACCCATCCACTGTTGCATGACTAAAGCAGGAAGTGATGACAAGGGGGCCAGAGCAGGCAGCAGGAGGATGACGCCGTGGAGCTGGGACCTGGCCCGAGGCTGGGAGGGGCCACGGCAGGGTGGAGGTTTTGCAGGAAAATGTTATTGAAACGTAGCCTACGTTCATAGAGGCGCCCATATCCTACATATACAGCTCAGTGAATTTTCACAAAATGAACATACCCATGTCACCAGCCCCAGAGCTAGAAACAAACTTAGCAGCTTCTCTGAAAGCCCCCTGTGTTCCTTTTCTCATCACCACCTCCCGGAAAAGGACCCACCCTTCTGACTTCTAACCTCATTGATTAGTTGGCTTAGATTTGAATGTCACATAAATGAAATCATGCATTCTTTAGTATCTGACTTCTTTCACTCATTATGTTTGGGATTCTTTCATGGTGTTGCGTTATGTTGTGGCACTCTCTTGTGTTATTCCTTCTCATTGCTAAATTATATTCCCAATATAATTATATTTGGAATTATATATATTATAATGTTAATACATAATATATTTAGCTATACCAAAATGTATGCATCCATTGTACTGGTGATGGACATTTGAATTGTGTCCAGCTTAGGGCTCATGAAAAATGCTGCTACGAATGCTTGTAAGTGCCTTTGGACGTACATGCGTGCACATTTCTGTTGGGTCTATGCAAAGGAGGAGAATCAGGGCATTAGAGGGGATGCAGGTTCATCTTTAGGAGATGCCGTCGACTGTTTTTTTTCCAAAATGGGAGTCCTGATTAACACTCTCTCTGGTACAGTACAGAAGTTCTAGTACTTCCTTGGCCTACCAATATTTGGCATTTTCTGTCCATTCCATTTTAGCCATTCTGGTGAACACATAGTGGTTAGAGTTATAATGTGCGTTTCCCTGATGCCTAGTGAGGTTGACCCCATTTTCATATGCTTACTGGCCATTTGGACATCGTCTTTCCGGAAGTGCTTGTTCACATCCCTGGAAGTTGAGGAACAAGGTCTACATTTCACTGTAGAAAGTCCGCTCAGGCAGCCAGGTAGGGTGACTGGGAACATAGAAGCAGATTCTCTGGAAACTCTAACACCAATGGCGTCTCACTTAGGCACAAAGCTTCAGCTACTTCCTCTTGAAATGCTTACAGCCTCCTTGAGAGGTCAAAATTGTTATCAACGTCTCAAAGATGAGGTGCTCCTGCTGAGAGGGGGAAATGACTTGCCCAAGGTCTCATCATTGGAGCTAAGTGTGGAGCCCCAACACGGGGTCCGCAGCCCTGGGTTCACTTCCTCATCAATCTCAGGCAGGAGCAGGAAGCCTGGGAAGGAATAGAAGAGAATGGAACAGAAAGGAAAGTAGAGGGGCGCCTGGGGGGCTCAGTTGGTGAAGCATCTGACTCTTGATTTTGGCTCAGGTCACGATCTCAAGGTTGTGAGATCAAGCCCCACATCAGGCTCCACACTCAGTGCAAAGTCTGCTCGAGATTCTCTCTCCCCCTCCTTCTCCCTCTGCCCCTCCCCCTGCTTATGCTCTCTGTCTCTCAAATAAATCTTTAAAACAAAGAAAGAAGGGTAAAGAAACAGTTGTAAGAACATCTACCTCACGATTTTACACAAGAGGAAATTTTCCCTCCCTTTCCTCACTTCCTCCCTCTTCCCTCCCCTCCCCCTGCATCTCACAGAAAGCCCCACCTGAGGTGAGCAGCCACCAGAAGCCTGCCCAGAGATGTGAGGGGAGGAACTGGGCCAACCTGAGTAGCCCGGCCTTGCCACCACTCACTCTGCGGCCCAGAGCCATCTCTTCACCTCCCGGGCCCTCAGACTCTTCATCAGCTTCACCAGCCCCTTCCTCAGAGCCTTATGGAGAGAAGCCCACGAGCCAGCATGGTGCCTGGCCCCAAGCAGCCCCTGCTTCAGCTGGGCAAGTGCTCCTTCCTTCCCTGCCCACTTCTGGGACCGATGTGGCTCCATGTCCTGCCTCCAGCCCAGTCCTTCAGCCCTCTCCTCCCTGAGTCGCAGGGCCAGCAGGCTTTGGCCCTGGCGGTTTCCTCCCTGGCAGACACCAGGTGTGGCAGGGGCAGGAAGAGCGCCCCTCCCCTAGGACCTGCCCACAGCTGCCCGCATGCTGGCTGCCAGCCAATTAGCCCCAGAAGGGCCTTTCTCTTCTCAAGAGCTCTCATCTCAGAGCCCAGACGCCTTTATTTTGGGAGTCTTGGCTGCTAAAGTGCTTTGTCAAGGCTACGTCCAAGCAACAGCCCCACCCCACCTCACACACCGCACACACTGCCATCCTGCCCGTTCTTCCATTCACTAATCCATGCAGCCTTTGGTGAGCTTTCCAGGCACCCTGCTTTGCGCCAGGAGACCCACAAAGTCCCTGTCCTCTTGGCGATTCCCCTTCAGGAGGAGAGATGGATGAGAAACAAGCAGATGGATACAATAGATGGGATCACTTCTGGATGGGGCTCAGGGCCATGGATGGTGAAAGCCAGAGCTGTGAGGGAGAAAGGAGCAGCTGGAGGACCACCCAGTTCCAGAACAGAGTGGAGCAACTCACAGGCCTGCTGCCTGTAGGGCTGGGTCCTTCTCTGGTTTGAGGTCCAAAGTCAGCTCCTGGAGGGAAGGGTCATAGCACCGCCACCCCTAGTGGGGAGGTCCCAGGAGGAGGCACAAGAAGGTTCTAGGTGCCTCTGACCATCAGCTATCTTGTCCCCTCCTTTCCCTCACTGTGGAGCCCTGCTGGCTTCTTCAGGTCCAACAGCTCTCACAATTGGCTTGTGTCTCCCACCTCCTATGGCAGTGAGAGGGGTCACAGGGACTCTTCCTTGACTGACCAGCGACTCTCCACCCATCCCATAGGGTTTATCCCTCCAACCCTCCTGGGTTCTGGGCCAACCAAGTCCTTTCCAAATGGTTCCCTTACAAAACACCAGGAGTAAGGTCATCTACACCCCAGTCAAGGCTGGCAGGCCCTCCCAGATCTCCACACCCAGAACACCCTCTCTGACTCTCCTTCCCAGTCCTCCCCCGTCCCTCTGTCTTTCACTTCCTCACTGACTCATTCTCCCTTCTCTGTGTGTCTCTCTCTGTCTCTATGTCTCATATCAACTTTCCCCTCTCTGTCTCCCTGTCACTCTGATTCACACCCTAAATGTACTTCTTATCTGGACATTAATTTACTTCAAATACTTATTTTTTAAAAAATGCATTGAACCCCTACTGGGTACCAGGCATGGGGCAAGGAGCTCGGGTCTAATCAAAGATGAGTAAAGCACAGACCTCCCTGAAAGGGAGATGAGTCATGCACTGACATAAGTGAAATGGGGAGGCTGAAAGTGACCGACGCTATAAAAGAGACGCTGACAGGGGCTGAAGAGCATCAAGGAGGGGCAGTCCTGGGGGCTTCATGGAGGAGGTGACTTTTCAGTCAGACCTTGAAACATGGTCATATAATGGAATGTGAGCTGACTGTGGGGAGGAGGTCCTCTCCTATGGACCAGTTCTTCAGTGCCCTCTCTGCTCAAAGCAAAATCCTACCCTCTAGCATCCTTCTTGTTTAATCTCCAAAGTACCCTTAATGAAACATGGACTCTGTGTCTGACAGACCTGGGCTGCGTCGCACTGACTCAACTCTCTGAGCTTTCATTTCACCATCTGTAAACAGACTTCTAGGGCTGTTGTGAGAATCAAATAAGACAAAGGATGTGAAAATGCTTACCTACCGTTAATGAGACTCTTTACTGTTAATGAGGGCTCTTTCAACTGCAAGTGACAGAACCCTAACACAAAATGACTTAAAATAAAAAGAAACGTCTGACTTTGCTGGCCTCAGGCACACCTGGATCCAAGTGTTCTAGTGATGACCTCAGGACTCTCTGTGTCTCTCAACTCTGCTCTCCTCAACGTTGGCATTGCTCTCAGGGAGGCAATACCCTTCCACAAGCTGAGCAAGTCCAGTGGATATAGGAGACCCCTTCCCCAGTGGTTCCAGCAAAGTTCTGGGGTTTCAGTAGACAGATCCCTAATCCATCCCTGTAGCCAGGCCTGGGTGACACGCTCACTCCTAGAGGGTCATAACGTGACCCTCCCACCCAATCCATAAGGACCATGAGTAGGAAAGGGGTGACTGTTGCACTGTTACAAGAAAATGGAACGGGTGCTGAGTGTCAATCCCCTTGGGTAATGGAGACAAGGAACACAGAGGAAAAGAAGGTTCACTCTTTCTTACCTTTCAGGTCCAAAAACATCTCCAACTTCTCCTCCAAAAAAGTCTCTGATCCCCCGAGGCTGCGTCGGGTACCCTCTTCTGTGCTCCTGCAGCACCTTACACTTCCCTTATCATCATCCTCATCACCTTTATTATCATCTTCTGTTTACCTGTCTGTCTCCCTCACAACAAAGTATTGGCAGGGCAAACACAGTGTCTGTTTTGCGTGTTGCTGTACCCTCCATGTTGACAAATGCTGGACACTTAGGAAATGGTGGGTGGATAGATGGATGGATGATGAGTAACCACTGTATGGATGACGGATGGATGATTGGATGGCTAGATGGATGGGTGAATGAAGAAGTGGATAGATGGATGGATGGATAGATAATGGGTGGATGGGTGGATGACGGTTTGGGAGAAACCGCTTGAGACATGCTAAGCCTAGGCTGTTTGTGAGCACACAGAGCTAAGCCGTGGACAAGTAGACCTGGAGTCAGGAGAGAGGTCTGTGCTGGAAACAGAGGTTTGGGAGCTGTTAACATGGAGACTGTAATGGAGGCCAGGGGAGTGGATCAAGATCACCGGAGAGGGGGCAAAGTTGTGTACCCAAGGTCACATATCATGGAAGTGACACTTGAACCCAGGGCTGTGCAGTGCCAAAGTCTGATCTCATTCCTTCATTCCGAGGCAACCTGGCCACCACCCATGGTGGCAGTACACCCTTAATGTCTCTCCCTTCTCCCCACCCTCCCCCTCCTCAAACCGCTCAGCCAGAAGGGAGCAGCTGCCTGGGAGGACGGAGAGACAGATTATGTAAACTGTGACTGCCACCCACAGGAGGAGGAGACTGAAGAGGTATTGAAATGCACTTTCAATAATGCACGTCCTCCCCCGCAGAGGCCTGGGGCTTGGTGGCAGGAGAAGAGCCTTAAAGGGACCGAGCCTCCCATCCCTAGTGGCAACATCCACAGGCCCCTGGCCACACAGGGCTTTTGTCCACAATCGGAAGGCTCCAACGACATTCACCACGGGGGTCTCCAACCTTTCTCCATCAAGGACATCCTTTTTTTCCCCCTCCTGGCCCCAGTGGATTTGAGTTTTTAAAGATTCTGTTTCCCAAACACACTGTATTTAAGTCATGATTAATTCATTTTCCCCATTTTTTATTAATCAAAGACACTTAACTGCCAGTCAGAGCTTTGATCAGCAAGAGGTAAGCCATGAGGTAATATCACTCCAACCCAAAGCTAAGAAACATGACAACACCATTAGCCAGGCCCACCTTGCTACTGGAAAACGCCCTCTCTCCCTACCCCCCCTCCCCCGCCCACCCTACCATTACTGTCTTCGGAAGACCCCAGGTTGAGGAACAGTGATCCTGCCCAGCACTCTCATTTCACAGAGAAGAAAACTGAGACCCAGAAAGGTGAATGCACTTGCCTGGGGTCACTGGATCAGTGGGATCTGAAGGGGGAGATCTGACCTCTCTGGTTTCAACTGACTTAAAACTTGACAGTGTGATAGGTCATGCAAGGGATGTGAAAGTCCAGAGCAGGGCAGGGAAAGCCATCGAAGCCAGTACCTTCACTGCACCCCTACTATGAGCCAGACGCAGTAGATATGTTCTCCTACTTTGTTCTCACACAAGGCCCATGATAGGTGGGACTGCCATTCCCACTGAGCGTATGAGGAACAGCATCAGAGAGGCTTCGTGGTTTACATAATCCACTAGGCCAGGAAGTGGATGGTCAGGATTCCAGCAGGTTCTCATAGACGGACTGTTGCACTGCACTGGTCTGGCTGGCATGAAAGGGAGGTGGTCATTCAGACCAGATTTGAAGTTCTGCTCACCTCTTACCAGCTGTGTGAATTCGGCCAATGATCTCACCTCTCAGAGCCGCCAGTCCCTCACCTGGGGAATGGGGATAGCACCTTGATCCTTGAGTGGTTGTGGGGCATAAGAAGAGATGATGGGGTTCAAGCCCCCAGTCCAGAGCATGGCGATGGCATCCTCTTCCTCCCTTTGCCCACTTCCTTGTTAAATAGCTGACAGAAGCCAGGGTAAGAGATTTGATTGCTTATGTCTTTGGGGATCTCCTGGGCTGGAGATCAGGAAAACATTACCCTGTTCTCCCTCTGTTATTAATTAAAGGGACTGTCCTCTTCTGGTCCAGTAATTCCAAGACAAGAGCCAAGGGTGGGATGAGGCTCTCTCCCTCCAGCAGGAAAGCACTCTTGGTCATCACCATCTGCTTCCACATCTGTTTTTGTTGGCATTGGGACCAGGATACCTTGAAATTTCCCACCACCCTCCTGGAAACCCCACTGATTTCCTCAAGGCAGCCTATGAAAGTGGAGTAGAAATGTCAGTTCTAGCAGCTAGGGAGGGTGACCTCCTTGGACTTGCCACAAGATGGAGGTTGAATAACTGACCCTCTGGGCCCCCTCTCCCCTGCAAGTGGCTTTAAATGAATAAGTGCAAAACCCCATGGCAAGTGGGGCGGAGCACCAAGCAAGTCCCTGGACAGGAGGCATGAGGTATCGGAGGTCTGTGAGGCGCCTCCTCGTGCCAGGCGCCGGGGACTCAGAATGAATGGGGCCTGGCTCTGGCCTCAAGCAGCTCCCAGCGCCGATGGTAACAATGGACACGAAGACAGCCTAGGACCCCTGGGCAAGGTGGAGACTGTGATGGAGCGATGTGCGGGGTGCTACGGGGCCGCAGAGGCAGGTGGGACTGATTGAGTGGGGACAGAAGCATGAGGAAGCTTCATAGAAGATGGACCTTTGTGCTGGACCTGGTGAGAAAAGGTCATTTCTGATAGTGGGACAGATGGAAAGACGGGCCCCTGTGATAGCATTTGAAGGAGGGTGAATGGATTGAATTTGGTGGCTGATTGGATGTGTGGATAAGAGACGGGAAGGAATCTCCCAGGATGGCACCCTGCTTTTGGGCCCCACCGGCTCCTCTACTCTGCGTGGGTGGGAAGAGAGAAGGCACTGGTGTGCAACCCCACCCAGGTTCCCAGAGAAGCTTGGAGAGGAAGGGCTTCCTATTAGCTCACTTCTCTCTCTCTCTCTCTCTCTCTCTCTCTCTCTCTTTGTCTCAAAACTGAAGAGGAACTTTGCCTTTTATACGCTCCTGCCGGTCAACATACTTTCAGTTGCAAGTGAAAGAAACTCGACCCAAAGAGTCCATAGCAAAAGGGCCAGTTTATTGGCATATGTGATGCGCAGCTCAAGGTTTTCACCACAGCTCAAGTGATGAGAGCAGCTCTCAGTTTCTTGCCACGTCTTAGCTTTGCTTTCCCGTGTTGGTTTCATGTTCAGGCAAGTTCCCTTCTCACCGAGGCCCCTGAGGCGCCAGACTTAGATCCTACTCGCTTAGCAACCTGCCACAAAAGGAGGCATCCCCCCAGCTCCCGCATGCACAAGTTCCAGAACGAGTCTCATTGGCCTGTCTTGGGTCCCATGCCCAGCCCTGAGCCAATCACTGTAGCCCTCTATTGGCACCCCGGGCTGGGGGTTCAGTACCACCTAAAGCAAGTGGAAGGAGACTGGGAGAGGAGCAGTTCTCCCCAAAGGAAACTGGGTGCCATTGTTAAAAGAAAGGGAAATGGATGCTTGGAATGCAAAACCACCAGCTAGCTTCTCAACTTCCTTTCCACAGTAGCCTGCGGCAGTCCAGAGCGGCTATTCTTCCAGCGTCAGGCATCCCTGTCCTGGTCTTAAACCCAGGACTGCTCAACACACCTCTAAGGTCCAGGAGATGAATGAGCAGGGAGATGCACTTGACCTTTTTGCACATTCAAAATAACAACCGGCTGAACCAATTCATTTCTGCACTCATTCGCCTCCTGCGTGTCCTGGTCAGCTCTGGCTGCTGTGGGTGAAAGACCCAGACTCTGCCCCAAGGGGTTCACAGTCAGTAGACGCTATTTTAGGTATAATTCTCTGATAATTTAGTAGAGTCAGACTTACTCTCCAAAAAAAAAAAATACATTTCACTGTATCTTTTTTTCTGGCACTCAGACGCTTTTATTTGCTTTTAGATTAACTGCCTCACATGAAAATCACAAATTGAAAAGGCCTTTAAAAATCCCCTTTACCGCTGAGTCAATTTCGCCTTCACTAATACAAATTCCTAATTGTTACTGCAGTTATTGAACGTCCTCAGTGAGGCAGCCTCTGATGTTTTCATTTTTTCTTCGGAAATTGGGATCTGAGTCCCGAGAAGGGATGGTAGTCCCTTCACCAGTGAAGACGGTGAGGGTCTAGAATCTGTCCTATTAGTACAGGGAGCTGCAAAATTGGGAGTCCTGACAACGGACGGCTCAGGGCATGTGATCTCTGTTGATGACCATCTACCAGGGGAAGCAAAGCATATTGATTCTGAGGGCTGGGTTTGGAGTGATTGGGAATAGATTTGCAGTCCGGTGTGAAAAAGAAATATCCAAGGACCAGAGCAATTACAAATGAATAAGCTGCCACATTAGGTGGTGAGCTCCTTGTCCCTGCAGGTATGTAAGCAGGCACTCTTGGGTGCGAGGTTGGACCAAATGATTTCAGCCTCTTCCATCCAAGAGCTACCTGAACTATGGATTGTCGTTCTGATTCAGTCACTATCTTGCTGTGTGAACAAGTCATTGTCTTGCTTGGGTAAGCCTTGTCCCTCTCTGAGCCTCAGTGACCTAGATAACTCCAGAGCTCCCACCTTTCCTAAATGCCTCTCCTCAAGCATTCACGCCCGCCTCTGCACACTCAGACGATTTCTGTCCCGTGCACACTGCAAGGCTCCCATGCCCGAGTAAAGCAGCCCAGCAAACCCTGAGGTGTGAGGCACCTTCTGTTCCTAGAGACACTGTGATTCATAGACATGGGGATGCCTCCCCCATCTGACAGGTGGAGACAGTGAGTTCTAGGGAAAGAAACCAGCCACGAAGAAGGATGCACCCACACGCACCTGATGGGGCCTCTCGCACTGCATCATCTCCTGGCCCCGGGATTGGCCCTCAGTCCATAGATGATCTTGGGAACTGACCTTGCTCGCCGGGTCAGGCGAAGGGCGGCAAAGGCGATGCAGATACCAGCATCAAAGAAGTGGAAAGTTTGCTTCCCACAGGTCTCTTCAGAAGTGGCCTTAAGACTTCACTGCAAGGGAGGCATTACCATCCCCGGCTTGTCAGGGATCTGAAGCTCAGAGAGGCTGGTGCTGGCCTGAGGCCAGCCAGCAAACAGACAGCAGAGCGGGCATGGGACCAGGCCCATCTGCCCCCACCGTGGTCCCTCCCCCCATGCTCAGAAGCCTACCTTCTGGAAAGAGGCACCAACTCCTTCTAGGAAGGTGCCTTATTGCCAGGACAGTTGGTCAGAGCCAGAGCAGACCCTCAAGTCCCTCCGTCAGTGTTTGCCAAAGGACAAGGAGGTGGGCCTGGAGCTCTGCGGTTTTTGGAAAGACCACAGGACCTCCAGTTTCATCTGGGCAGGGACGATGCCCTCAGGCCATACACAGGCTGACAAAGCACCTCCCACCACCTGTCCCCCCCTCCACCCCAAGACACGAACAACCGAGGTCCAACTCTACAGTGGAAGAAACGAGAGGCCACATCTTGTGCCCAAAGGTACACAGTCAGAAAGTCACAGAGTCAGGGATGAGGCCCAGACCCTTAACATCCTGAGGGGCACTGCCCAGAACTCCTGGAGACTTAGCCCAGGGCCTGCGGCCACAGGCTGCACAAATGTAAGGTTTAGCCAGTGACGCGCTTATCAGCCCTTGACCCCACCAGCTGCCAGCTCCCTCATCCCAGAGCTGTTCTGAAGCCTGATTTCTGCACCATCACAGCTGCTAAGCTAGTACCATGTCACTGCCTGGTGGTCCCTATGACCTCCCTTCTGCCACACACACACACGCACGCACGCACACACACTCGCACACGCATGTGCATGCACACACATGCACACACGCACGCGCACACGCTTGCACACACGCACACGCATGTGCATGCACACGCGCACACACTCGCACATGCATGCGCATGCGCACACGCGCACACGCACACACGCACACGCGCATGCGCATCCACACACATGCACACACACGCGCACACGCGCACACGCACACATGCACACACGCACACACGCACACGCGCATGCGCATCCACACACATGCACACGCACGCGCACACACATGCACACGCATGCACACACATAAACACACATGCACACACACGCACACACGCACATGCGCGCACGCACCTGCATCCTGCACTATGCTCTCTGGGGTTCTGAATGCAGAAATCCATGGTTCCTGGTTGTCCAGAAGGGAGGCAATGTGGGCAGAGGAGGCCAGGAAAGAAGGACAATAAGGCAGAGCACAGGGGATGCCTACATGAACCAAGCCCCTCCTTACTTGGTGGCCAGTGGGGGTGGAGGCCCACAGACAAGCAGGACAGGGATGTCTGCACCTACCATCTGTGGCTTAATTGTCACAACTCGAAAGAGAGAGGTGATTAGCCCCATTCTTCAACTGAAAACACTGATGCCCAGAGACATTAAGCAACTTGTCCCAGGTTCCAAAGCCAGGGAGTGGCACAGCCCATGTATAAACCACTAAGTAGGTCACACTGCCTCCAGGAGGTGCGTGATGCCCCCACCCAGGACGGCCGAGCCAGCAGCCTTCCTCTGGGAGGGGAAGGTTCAGCCACCCACCTCAACCATCCAGCCACATTAGGTACCGTCCCCCTAGCCGCAGGTGACATGGCACAACCAGGGAGTCAGGGCGGCGCCGGTGGTCTCCTGGGGGGACCCGTGCACACAGCTCCATGGGCAGGCAAGGAACAAGTAAATCCCAATCTCTGGAGTCCTCGTTCCCCAGAGCTTTCCTGGAAGCAGCAGGAATCTATTTTTAAAAAGCAGTATCTGTGGGCAGTAAGCTGGAAGATGAGTCCCCAGCCCCATCCTCACCCCTGCAGATCCAGGGTGGGCTTCACCCTGTTCAGCTCTCAGCCAACAGGCCAAGCAGCTGGTCTGCCCAGCCAAAGAGGCCAGAGAGACAGGTCACCTGCCAGAGCAGAGATCTAGATCGGCTTCAAATCCCCCCAACAGCGGCAGCTTTGATCCCCAAAGGGAACGCGTGCGCTTGTGCTCACGTGCCTGCAGGTATCTGTGAGACTGTGTACCTACGTGAGTACTGAAAAGTCCAGTCTTGTGGATCTGTGGGGATGTGTGCCCACAGTAGCCCAAGTGTCTCCATATCCCGTGCAGGTGTGACATGCAGGCACGTGTGCGTCTCTGTGTCTCTGAAAGCCCATATGTGGATGTGAATCTGTGTGTGCGTGTGTGTATCTTGGTAGGATGCGTCTGTTCCCGCGTGTGGGTGTGTGTACACGAGAGTTTACATGTGTCTATCCGTCTCTAAGAAACCTGGGAGGTAATGAAGAGAACGCAGAAGTAGGAGGAGCAGCTGCCTCTAGGGGACGGTCTCTTCTCTCCCCAGTCCTCGAGTCACAGAAGAGAGAAGTCAAAGCTCAGAGAGGGGAAGCGCTTCCCCAAGGGCAGGCAGTGGCGGAGCGAACTGGAAGCTAGTGTGCTTCTTGGCTAATAGAGCCCCCGTCTGCCCAGTCACCCCACACAAGCTCCACTTCCGGGTCAGCAGCTACAGCCTCCCCGCCACCCTGCCGGGAAGGCCAACTGGGCCCATCATCTCCGGTGGGCTTTGAATGGGCTGCTGAGAAGGAGGAAGTATCCAGACACAAGTGCATCTGTTCTGGGCTCTGAGTAGAACTTTCACTAGTTCGACAAGCCTTTGCTGTGGGGAAGAGCACGAGCCGAGCCTACTAATTGCAGAGTCCCAGAGCCATGGAGATCTCAAGAGAGGCCAGACATGGCCCCTGCCCGCAGGGAACCCACAGTCTGGCAGGAGGTCAGTCAGGTAAACCAAAAACTATGACATGGGGTTAGAAGTACACAATGGAGGCACGGACAGAATCCTGAAGGGCACCTGCTTCTGCCCAAAGGGTCGAACAAAGCTAGTGAGAAGGTGACATTTGAATTGAGATTTAAGAGACAAGGAAGTATGTCAGACATTGAAGCGAAAGGGAATTCCAAGCTGGGGCACGGCTTAGTCATAAGGCATCTTATCCACTTCCTGATACTTTGTTCTAGAGAAATCCAGCTCCTCCCTGGTCTTCCCATAACACTCTGCTTAGTCTGCCTTTCATATCTGTTGTCTGTGCTCCTGCTCTTTCCACCACCTGGAATTCATTCATTCCTTCAGCAAATGTGTCCTGGAGGCCAAAATGGCACCTGGTCCCAAAAGTAGTCCAGGAGGTAGAGATGGCAGTCAGGCACTGGCTCCATCTGAGGGCCGGGGAGGGTAGTGGGTCATAGGCAGCCACCCACGGCTCCCGATGTCCTGTGGGCCTGGCCCTGTGCTCTGTGCAGTGAGGGACGAGGAGACTGTGGGGAAGAGGAGGGAGCTCTTCAGCACCTTGCTGTGCAGGCCCGGGCCTCACGGTGCAGAAAGGTAGGTCCTCATGGCCCCATTTCTGGGACAGAAAGCTGAGGCTCAGACAGATGGACTAACTTATTCCAAGTTGAGCCAGGTGTGTAGGACTCCGGAGTCTGGGTTCTTTCTGCTGGGAAACTGCGGACGTGCACCATCAGAACCATGGGCTTTGGAAGCTGCCATTTTTGCTGTTCTTTTGCCCATAGCTGTGTTTTTCCTGGGCTCCTAAGCTTTCGGTTATGCTCCTTCTGGAAATGTCCACTAAGCTGGGGGGCCCTAGGCAGCAGAAAGTCTCAAAGAAAGTAGGGTCCAATCTCCCCTCTCAGAGGAGCCAGTGTGGACCGAGCAGGTTTGAGTCTGAGTCCGGGGGCGGGGGGCAGATTACAAGGACATGGCTGGACCCCTTAGTCTTCCACACCTTCCAGGTAAGCCTCTCTGCCCAGTACTCCTCGCTGCTCAGACCAACAGAAGGAAGTGTGTACTGAGAGGATCCAACGAGGTCACACGCAGGAAACCTTCAGCACTCCTTAACATTTGCTAAGAAAAACTGACTAGGCTACATTGCACATCAGCTGTAACATTTTAGAGGTTTTGAAATCTCACTTATGATGGAATCCTCACAATCCATGCCGTAATTAGGAATTGCCACATCCAGTTTACAGATGAGAAGCACTGCCTCCTACAGATGTGGAGATGAGTGAAACGGTCCTTGCTTTCAAAGAGTCAGAGTCAAGAAATATGAACACACAGGGAAGGCTTCATGGAGGAGGGGACATCTAAGCTGAGACCTGAGAATGAGTCAAAGTTGGGCAGACAAATAGAGAAAGGAATGGAAAGCAATAGAACAAAGCTTTGAGCCCAAAGCGCAAATCTCATTCTGTGGTTTCTTAGAAGCCATGGTTTAACACATGCATTAGATCAGTGTGGTCGGGAAAGGTTTGGCAACGAGGATTTGGGGTGGGGATGGGAGGCTGGAGAGGGGAGAGCTGAACCCACATCCAAAGTCAGTTGGTCCCCAGACTGGGGGGGCCTCTCTCCACCCCTGCCTGCCATTGTCAGCTCCGGCTTTGGAAACCCCACCCAGACCTTGGGCAGGGCTGCTGTCTGCCTTCTGCTGCCTCCTGTCTCCTTTTCTGGTAAGCTGTGGACCCATCTAACCTGGCAGGGCCCTTAGCTCCAGCCCCCATCATGGCTGGGGCCAACAGTCCTCCCTGGAGCACTGTTTTGGCATCAGATTTCACTGAGGGGTAAATCTGAAAACCTTTTTCAGATAGCACCCTGGCATGTAACTGGGCAGGAGGGGAGTCACTGGATTTGGAGTCAGGAAGACCTGCCTTTGCGTGCCAGCCCTGCCATTTACACAGCTTGGCAAGTCAGCCAGTACGCTCCTCTGGGCCTCAGTGTCCACGCAAATAGATAATCAGGTGTTGACGGCAACTACACAGAATTACTGTGAAGGCCCAGATGAGACGAAGCACGTGACAAGGCTTGTAAACTATTCAGAGGTGGGCGCACGTAGGTGGTTATTGTTGCTATGGTCGTGGGCGTGAACAGCAATAGATGTTCATTCACTCAGTGAGGGTTTGTCAAGGGCCCACGTGCACGGCTCTGTGCCCAGAGCTAGAATCTAGTGATGAACGGAGTAAAGGTGGGGTCTGCCCTCGAGAGCTTCGCAGTCTGGGACAGAGGCAAACACAGACAAGTTCACTATAGGATGCCTCGAGCTTGGGTAGGGGGGAAGCTGGAAGAGTGGGCAGAGCCAGGGAAGTCACCTAGGCCAGCCTGGGAAGCTAGGGAAGTTTGGTAGAAGAGGTAGCCCAGTGGAGTAAGCCAGCGCAGGGCCAGGGAAGAGAGCTCCAGGTAGAGCAAAAGCATGGACAAGCCTGGGAGGCGGAATCGAGGGGCCGGTCTGAGAGACGAAGCTGAGAATTAAACAGGGCACATCAACTTGAAGATGAGAGCAATATTAACTGTATATGTCCGTTTTTTAAAAGGATGGCAAACAATTTGTTGATTTTTTTTAAAAGTAAAAACCACAAAACCACGACACATAAATTTAGATCAGATGACAGTTATCACAGGCTGCAGCAGCTCAGAACAAGAATTCAGGTCACAAAATGTTGGGAAATAGTCCAGTCAACACATAAGACAGAAATCGTGAACAAAACAGATCCTCGGTTTTTTAAGGTAATTTATGGCATCACAAATCTGTGTCATGCTTCCCTGGTGAATCCCACCAAACATTTAAGGAAGAAATAATACAAACTCTGCACAAAATCTTTCAAAAAACAGGAAGGAACCTTCCCAAGTCATTTGACAAGGCCAGCGCTAGCTTGATCCCAAAGCCAGACAAGGCATCGCAAGACCAATAGGCTTCATGAAAATACAGACATTTTCACAAAATGTTAGCAAATTAAATCTAAATAAACATCTTCACCTTATTCCCAGATGCTCAAGTCCGCCATGTCCCCATTGTCAAAATCAAAGATTCTGTTAGAATCAAATTATTTATTGTAGGTGAGTCATTAAAAAAGAAGAAAGAAAGAAAGAAAGAAAGAAAGAAAGAAAGAAAGAAAGAAAGAAAGAAAGAAAGAAAAGTTGCCAGTGGTTTTGGTTTTTAAAAGCTCAAACTGGGGGCGCCTGGGTGGCTCAGTCGTTAAGCGTCTGCCTTTGGCCCAGGGCGTGATCCCGGTGTCCTGGGATCGAGCCCCGCATCCAGCTCCTCCGCTGGGAGCCTGCTTCTTCCTCTCCCACTCCCCCTGCTTGTGTTCCCTCTCTCGCTGACTGTCTCTCGCTCTGACAAATAAATAAATAAATCTTTTAAAAAAATAAATAAAAGCTCAAACTGACCTCAGGTAAAAAGAAAAAGGTAGTGTTTCGCGTGGCGGAAAGCGCATGTGCCACTGGTTCTGGTTCTCCATAACTTCATCAGGAAGCTCGTTCTCTCCCCCTCTCTCTCAGCCCGGCTGTCCTCCGGGTCGTCCCATTCTCAGGCAGGCACTCCCCACCAGGTGGCAAGATGTTGCCGTGAACTTGTTTGTCCAACTGCTCCAAGTCACCTGGAAAGGCAGGACCTCTCTCCTGGGAGCACCCCAGAGGTCCCAAGTTTCACTCAGGTTGGTTTGGTTTAGGTCACGTGGCCTCCCTAAACTGGAGGAGTGCCGTGACCCGGCGGCCACGGAGTGACAGTAGTTCCCCAGACAATAGAACGAGGGGCTGTTACCCAAACAATAGAACGAGGAAACATAAAGTGGGAGGTAAAGATAATGAGAGGTATAGATGATCCACCAAACTGGTAATCGTTTCCCTTGCTATTCTCCTTTGAGAAAGTTCAAAGTCATCCCAGGAGGCATAGGAGTTACAGCTTTGGGTTCAGTATCTTCTCTCATTTAATTTGATTCTTGCTCTGGCCCTTCTAGAAGGGTATTATCATTCCCATTTTACAGATGAGAAAACTGAGGCTTAGAGAGGTAAAGCTCTGTGCCCAGGGTCCCAGAGATTTAAAAAGGGGCAGATTCCAGATCTGAGCCCAGGTCGGCCTGACTCCAAAGCTCATTCTCTGCACATCACCCTCCTGCCCCATTGGTCCCTCTGCTCCCCTGGTATTTCAGGCATATGAAGCCTTTTCCCAGCGCAGAGGTGAGTTTGAGTGGTACAGCCTTGTTGGCTGCACTGCTCTCTCCTGCTCAGGGT
This sequence comes from Ursus maritimus, assembly GCF_017311325.1. Lineage (NCBI taxonomy): Eukaryota > Metazoa > Chordata > Mammalia > Carnivora > Ursidae > Ursus > Ursus maritimus. Next base: position 1,438,034 of record NW_024423897.1, on the reverse strand, counting down.
AGCTCCTCTGTTTCTTAGAATCCAGAGCGCCCTCGTGAACATTCGTGTTCTGGATTCTGGTGCCCTAACTGAATGGGGGCCAGAGGAGAGGCATGGATGGAGCCCAGAATTGGGGTACAGCCAGGTTGGGTTACATGTGGATTTTGTCCCAGAATCCTACCTTCTTCATGCTACCCCCCATGGGGCAGAAAAAGGAAGGAAACAGAAGCAGTCATTTCCATGTGTACTGCCCTCTACAGTTTCCAAAGCCATCATCTCAGCTGATCTCCACCCCGCAAGGCGGGCAGAGCAGACGCCACCGCTGTCATGCCCATTTTGCGGATAAGGAACATGAGGCGTGGTGGAGCCATGGCTTGTGTTCAGAGCTGCAAGATTCCGCCTCTCGGGTGTTTTCAATTCTCAGAAGGCCTCTCTGGAGGAAACTAGACCCAAGCTTGGGTGTCATAAAGGAGTCAGGGAGAAGGGGTGCATGCTCACTGAGCACGGACCATGGCCGAGGCAGCAGGGCCAGGGCTTTCTCGTTGGGTCTTGTGTACTCCCCGCTCCAACCCTGCAGGGCACAGATCCTTGATCTGAGACTTTGAGAGGAGCCACGACCTGCTCAAGGTCATGCAGCTAGGAAGGGGAATTCAGCCCCCAAGCTGTGCTTTCCCCTGACCTTCACTTGGCTTTTAGGAGAAAGACCTCTCTGCACAGCCCCACAGCGGCTGGCCCTGGGCTCCCGCATCAGGCAGGGGCTAATTGGAAGCCAGAGCGCTGAAAACTTCCTGCTGGTGCTGAGTGGCCCCGCCCTCCCCTTCTCCACCTGGAGCCAGGGCCATCTGTTCCCTTTTGTTGGGATGCAGGGGAAGATGAAACTAAATTTAAATACTAATAATACTTAACATTTGTCTGGAAAGTGTTTTGCACACTAATTGCTGATTAATCCTCCCCAGGCCCCAGAGAGATCCTGTCTTTGTGTTCCCATTCTGCAGACAGACTGATGGGACCTGGATGGGGAGGCTGGAGAGTGGATTCGGGGCTTACTGGGCCAGAGCCTTGTCCATCTCCATCGCTACTCAGCAGGATAGGGGTGGGTGAATAAATGCATCCAATTCATTGCTGTTCCACAGCTAACGATAAAGCCAGAAGCTGGATCCGAATCATGGCTTGGCTGTCTACCAGCTGCTTAATAGTGTGAGCCTTGGTTTCCTGATCTGTAAAATGGGAATGATGTTCCCTTTTGTTGCGGTCAGTCATTCGCCAGTGTATACTCAGTGCCCACCTTGTGCCTGCCGCTGGGCCGGGCCTTGGGAACCCACATCCGACATTCCTGCTCCCTCATGGCCCACAGTCTAGTTGGGGAGACAGATCAGACAAGATAATTGCAGCTGGTGATCCTGAGGTTGTTGGCAAACAATTTGTAAACATATTTTTTTAAAGATTTTATTTATTTATTTGAGAGAGAGAAAGAGTGAGAGAGAGCATGAGAGGGGAGAGGGTCAGAGGGAGAAGCACACTCCCCGCTGAGCAGGGAGCCCCATGCAGAGACTCAATCCTGGGCTTCCGGGATCATGACATGAGCCAAAGGCAGTCGCTCAATCAACTAAGTCAACCAGGCACCCTAAACATATTTTTTAAACCACAATACCTCTCAAAAATACTTCTGGGTAATAGAGTGACTCTTATCCTTCTTGCAATGTTCATCTAGAAATCAGAGATATGTTCCCAAAGTGGAGCGAATGGCTGCAGCCAGCAGAATCCTGGGCCCAGGAATTTTGTTGGGGAGGGGACACCCTCCCATTCCCACGCAGGAGTGAGATATTTCTAGCCCCTTTCCCATCCCCCTCTTGTCAGTCACCTTTCGGCTTCCCACAGCTGTTCCCCCACACATACCCCAACCCCCTCCACCCCAACCCGCCCCCAACCCCGCCAGACAGAGCCAGGCCTCTCCTGTGGAGTCAGAGGCTGGGGCTGCACACTTTTCCAGCCGTGTGCCGTGAAGCCCCAAGATTCCACAACAGGCCCCCAGTGCCATCTCGGGGGTGAGAGGGTCCCCACACAGGGGTCTCCAGGCCCAGCACCCCTACCCCAGCCAGCACAGCTTCATTCCAACCTTCTTAGATTCCGTGTCTTTAAAAGAGGTGGACCGATAGCAGTCTTGGTGGAGGTGACCTGAGGTTAGAAGGCCAAGACTCAAATCCGCCTCTCTTGCTTAATAGTGAGTGGCCCTGAGCGGCCAGACACCTAGCCTGTAACATGGGGCTGCCATCTGACCATAGGAAGTGAGTCCACACAGGGACAAACCCAGCGCCACTCTTTTTTTTTTTTTGATGTAAAGTTCGATGATTCATTAGTTGCGTATAACACCCAGTGCACCATGCAATACGTGCCCTCCTTACTACCCATCACCAGTCTATCCCATTCCCCCACCCCCCTCCCCCCAAAGCCCTCAGTTTGTTTCTCAGAGTCCATAGTCTCTCATGCTTCATTCCCCCTTCTGATTACCCCCCCTTTCTTTATCCCTTTCTCCTACCGATCTTCCTAGTTCTTATGTTCCATAGATGAGAGAAACCATATGATAATTGTCTTTCTCTGCTTGACTTATTTCACTTAGCATTATCTCCTCCAGTGCCGTCCATGTTGCAGCAAATGTTGAGAACTCGTTCTTTTTGATAGCTGAGTAATACCCAGCGCCACTCTTGACTGGCTGGAGGCACTGGAGCATTTTTAAACCTGAATCTCTCCCGGGTAATTCAACAAAATAAAGCTGGGTTGCAATGTCCAACTTCACCACCAGGTGGCCCCCGCTTAGGAAGACCGTAAGATCCGCAAAACAAACTCACACCTTCCTTGATAAAGCCTACAGCTTCAAAAATTCTGTGCATTCCATTCATTTTAAAATAGGAGATGCCTCCCTTTTTAGTTTAAGAGCTTAATGTCTAGCCTTCCACAGAGGGTGAAAAATCAGCACAATTCATCTGAAGGCAAAGTCTAGAAAGCCCACACAAGCCATGCTGTCCCGATGCCAAGGTGTGCAGTTCTGAGTCATGCAGCAGGTCTGAGAGGATCTCGCCTCTTCTGCATTAGTTGGTGCCAGAGAGGAGCATACACATGGCCAGTAAGGAAGGAGACCGTCTCGCAGTGATGTCAAGGAGATGTCCCCTGCTTCCCCCCATGGTTTGACAAGAAGTCGTTCTGTAGCATGTTCAGCTCTAAGAACCTCCCGTGCGCTGGGCACACAGGTGTCATCTCCGGTCATTACAATAGTCTGACAGAGGAACCCAGGGCCCAGGAAAGTGGGTAACTCACCAGCCTCCCGCACAGCAGATGGTGGAGCTAGGATTTGAGCTGAGAACTCTCTAACTACAAAGTCTGTGCCAGAAATGTTTTAAGGTAGAGACAAGGAAAGCATTGAATTTCATTACATGAATGATTCTAGAAGCAGAGATCTTAAGGGGGACAGTGAGGCTCAGTGGCTGCTGGAGGCCCCTGTCCCCATTCGTCCCCTCTGGCAGCTTCTCACCTTACACCCCAGCCCCCCCACAGCCACGCCCAGCCCCCCCCAACTGCGAACTTGTATGTGGATACAAACACTGAGATGCACAGCCAGGACTCATGGCTGCACAGGTGCACGCTGCGTGAAACCCCAGCAGGTGCACGCGTAGGCTTCCACACGTGCCTAAGTGGGTACACACACAGTGACGCACGGAGCCCCCCAGGGAGCAGTTACACACATGCACCTGCACACGGGGGATGTAGCAGGAGCCCACGAGCTAAGCCTACTGGTGGGGAAGACCTGAACGGAGAGCAGCTACGGTCCTGCTCTATGCTCCAGGCTCCTGAGGCCCAGGCTTCTGCTGCTGACAGAAATCCGATTTCTGATCCCTAGATTCCAGGCCCCCCCCCCCCCCCCCCCCCGCCAGCCTCCTCCAGCCTGCAGGCTCTAGAGGATCAAGTCCCGCCCAGTAGGGACACACGGGCACCTCTACGGCAAAGGCATCCTCTGAAGTGGCTCCCAGACACGTGGGAGCACCTTGGTGCTCAGGCCTGGGGGCTGGGGCGGCAGTCTCCCTTCTTTGCCTCAGACCAGAATGGAACAGTTACTAGAAACACAGCCTGGGTGGGACTCCTGCCCAGCTGTGAGTGAGCATGAACTAGTCCCTCTTCTCTCTGAGCCTCAATTTTCTCATCAGCAAAACGGGGGCATGACGCCTACCTTGCGAGGTTTTGCGAGACCTGAGCTATAGTCCGGAGAACATCTAGTAAGAGCTGAATAAATGTTAAGTACCTTCCCTTGCCCTTGCCCTTGCCCTTCCGCTGCTCACGGCTCAGTGCAGCAGACGGACAGACTGATACTATTCAATCAGCCAAAGCATTCCTCCCCAGGTCCCTCCCCTCCCGAAACTCTGAGAATTATGGAGAAGACAGAGATAGGACAGATAATGATTGTCCAGAAGACAGTTCTGTGAAAGAGAGAGACAGGGACACTGTGGGAGCCCAGAGCAAGAAGTGGCAAAGCAGCCTGCCCGAGCATGGGGGGCTGGAGCTGGCCTTGCAGGATGGGGCCACGAGGCCACACTTCCATCAAGAACAGCGGTCTCTTAGCGCCCTTTGTAATCACTTCCTCAGCCACTCCCAATGTTGACGCTTACTGAACACCCACTATGTGCCAGACGCTTCACATACACGTCCCTGTCTGATGAATCACTGCTCCCAACAACACAGCCAAGAAGTTAGTACTATCTCATCTTACAAGGAAGGGAGCTCAGAGAAGGGGCGTGACCTGCTCAAGGTCACAGAGATCGGAGTCAAGGCCCACTCCAAGCTCCATGTTCTTTCCCCATGTTCCCCTCTCTCAGCCACGGCATCAAACGGCCCCCCACGACCTGACTGTGCTTCCTCCCCCAGTTCACCAAAAGCCACACTGTACCCCCCCCCAGGACATCTCTTCAGACTCTCAGTGCCCTGGGGAGGGATGGCCATGGGGTCAGTGCTCCCCAGCTCCCCAGCCCTCCTCCTCTGGCCCTCCCTGGCCTCAGGGACCCTGCTTGCCCTCCTGCAATGCCAGATGGTTCCGTAGTGGCCACAGGCTTGCGTGTCCAGGTGTTGAAGCAGCCCTTCCAGAGCCTAACCATCTGCTAGCCCTGCCCTTCTTCAGCTTGCACTACGCATCCACCCCGGGACAACCATTTCATGGAGGGACTGAGAAAGTAAGACCAGAGGCTCCAGAGATGAGGGCCAGAGGCTCTTGGGAATCAGTGAGTCTGAAGGCCTAAAGATCCTTCTCACTGTATCCAGGGAATCAGGAGTCATGGCTTCAAACAGCTAACACCCCACAGGCTGAGCTGGGATTTAGGCAGGCTTTCCAGAGAACGGGTTGCTGAGAGATGAGTCACCCATCCTCACGGGGTCAGCCGGCCAGTGACAGGGAGGGTCAGCCAGCTGGGCAGATATCATCTGCCACCCAGTGTCCAGCGGGCAGCCTGAATCAGCCAGGCAGGGTCAGTTGGTCAGACTACAGCAAGCTGGCCCCGGCGCACACCCCCATCTCTGCCTCCCTGGGAGCCTTGGGGGAACACACCCAGCTCAGAGGCATCACTGTGATGGCCTGCGCTTCCTCAACACACGGGGCTCAAAGCAGCAGCCAGAAAGCCCTGAGAGGTAAACAGTGAAACAGTAGCCCCTGGGAGCACACGTCGTGTTCCCCCCCTCACATACACAAACACACGTGTGCTTATTGCATAATGTCACACATATGCACACACTGACTCATGCACACCCACACATGCACACACCATCACACACACACGTGTGTGTATTGCACACACATACGCAGGGCGGTGCATGTCCACACATGCAGATACATACACACACATACACACACACGCTTACCGCCTCCTTCCAGCTCACATTTTGTAATGAAGGCACTCAGGTTTACCCCTGTAGGGGGGGCTCCTGAGCAACGGAACGCCCCAATCCCTGCCTAATCTGTCACCTAAAGGGCTAAGGAAGGCTTCAGGGGAGAGGATTATTCCTCACTAGCAAGGGGATGACGAGGGAGCAGGTGGCTGGCTCTTTGGGGCCCAGGGTCACACTCTATGGGAGCTAAACTGTGACCCTTCAAAATCAGGCATACTGCTCCTCTCATTAGGGCAGACCAGCAATGAGGAGGGTTTTCTGGGAGCGCAGAGCTGTGGGGATCTCCCTGCCCTCTGAGACCTCTTCCACCTCTGAGGTCTCCCCTCACCATTCCCTGCACAGGGGTCCCCGTTCTACTGCGTCTGTTTTACTCTGAGGCCTTCCCTGTGTGGCATAGATTTGAGGCCAGAGGACCTGGGTGCCCACCCTAGAAGCAACCCTCACCAGCCTCCTGACCTCAGGCACACTCAGCATCTCTCTTGACCTTGGTTTGCTCATCTACAGGACAAGGTTAATGAGTCTTGCTAAAAGAAGGTGTGGGGTTATATGCAAAGCTGTCTAGGGAGCAGTTTGCAGGTTTCTCACGAAGCCACCAGCCAGGTAAAGAAAAAGAACAGCCCAGGCATAGCAAATGCAAAGGCCCTGACACAGGAATGAACTTGTCATCCTCCGAGGAACAGAACAAAATCCCTCAGAGCTGAAAGAACACGAACGAATTAAAAAGAAGGGGGAAGTAGAAAAGTGCCTTTGCAGAGGGAAGAAGGGACCAGATTACACAGGACATTTAAAGGGGACTGAATGGGATGTTTGTCACCTGCAGGGGCTGGGAAGGTGAGCCTCTGTTTGGGGGCTGGATTGTACTTTAGGAAAGCATGTTTCAGTCAGGACCCCCTAGGAGGGAAGGAAGGAACAGAACCCCAGAGATTCGTGTTGGTGGGCTTCCAGCCACTACTCTGCCTAGGGCATCCCCTGATGAAGATTAGCTCATAGATAGGGATGCCCCAGGCAGACCCAAACAGCACCTGCAGGACGCCTTCCCAGCGCCCCTGACAGCGTGTCTGCAGTTCCACAGACAGCAGCCCACGCTCCTGTAGGTTTTCTCACTTGATCCTCACAACCATCCTGTGTGAGAGTCCACGGCGGACCCCTTTTCCAGAACACAGAGCTTAAGCTCCAAGAGGTGTGGACTGTCTGGTCCACACCATCACCTCTTGTGGGGAGCAGCTACAGCCTTCTAGCCCATCCCCCACTTTCAGCCCTCTCCCCTAATCTGACCTTCGTAACAGTAGCCGGAGGGGTCTTCTTAAAAGGCAATCAAACTTGTTCTTCTGCTGCCTATAATTCTACAGAGATCCATTATTCTTAAACTAAAAACCACAGTCCTCTCTGGGAACCTCAAGACCTTGGGTGACCTGGCCCCTGCTAGCCTCTCCCAGCTCATTTCCCCAGCTCTCCCCCTGCTCCCCCAGCTCCAGCCACACAGGCCTTCTCTCTACTGCTCCAATGCACCAAGCTCATTCCTACCCCAGGGCCTTTGCATCTGCCTCTCCCTCTCCTTGGCAGATTGTACCATCATGCAAACTCTACGTCCCCATGAGGGCTGCTCCCTCTAGAGTAACCCCTCCCCACATATCCTCCCCTGAATACCTCACCCTGTGTTATTTTCTTCAGCATGTTTACTGACACCTGAAATTATTTTGTCTTTTATTTGCTTAAGTATTATCTGTAGCCTGTTCTAGACTGTAAGCCTCCTAAGGACAGGGATCTCATTAACACTGGTCCCTAGGGCCTGGCACACTGCTTGGCACAGAGTAAGAGCCTGGGGGATATTTGTGGAATGAATGGACGGGTGAGATGCCCAAGGTCATGTTAGATAGCAGAGCCACGAATTCCACCCAGGCCTTCGGCGTTCTAGAGTACTGTGAGGGAACCAGGACGGTGGTCCTGGCATCAGGAGAAGGGAGTCACTTGTGAGCTCATGCTCAGCAGTCTGACTGGTAGGATAGCCTGTCTCCTCACCCACCCCTCCCCCTCCTGAAATCAGGGGGCCAGACCTGAGACAATCACTCCTGCCACGTGGCCCTCATGGCTCTCTCCTTTCCTCATACTGAGGCTCGACTTGCAGCCGTTCACTACTGACCATGCACACACACACACACACACACACACACACCTGCACTGGTACCTGGCCAGTCCTCCTTGGGGGTAGGCACAGGGCCACCAGAATCCCAACCCATGAGTCTTCAGGATAAGCACAACACACCAGTTGGCCACGCCTGTTAGTTCCTAGGAGCTCGAGGGCACACGTGGTCAGCGGGCCTGCAGCGGGGTGAAGACCCCAAGGGCAGGATGTGGAAGCTGGAGACACAGGCCCCAGGCCTGTCCACCTCCCTCCAGCTGTGTGACCTTGGGCACAGCACTCCCCCTCTGGGGTGCAGCTCCCTCATCTGCAAAAGGAAAGCAGGGTGGATTTAATGATAGCTGAAGAGAAAGAAAATGACTTTTCAGATGCTAGGCATTTATTAAACACCTGCTATATACCACCATGTTTTATTCTCACACAAGCTGACGGCTACCCTCGGGGACGCAGGGGGCCAGAGGCCTGCCCTCACAACACGTGGGTGGTGCAGCTGGGGTTTGTGGACCCACATTCCCCTTCACCAGCTGCTCTAAGAGCCTTCACTGCCTCGGGTCCCCCTCGATGCTTGTAGGTTGGGCCTTCTGCCTTCTCCCTCTGAAAGGTTTGCTTCTGTGCTGAATCCCTGCAGGGCTGCTGGGGGTCCTCAGAGCGGCAAGGTGAGCTCCACCCTGCAGGCCTAGCTGAGCTCAGGGCCCCCAAAGTTCAGGGGTCTCTGGGTGTGGTTAGACCCCACCTGGGTGACCTTGGGCAAGTCGGTCAACCTCTCCGAGCCCCATCTTCATCATACATAACACGCAAAGCATACTTCTTATCTTTGGGTGACACTGAGATGACTCAGTGAGGTGCTGGTGCTGACGAGACAAAAGGGACGCTCCAGACTGGACCCTGAGCACGTAAACAGACAGATGTGGGGCTGGGGCGGGCTTGGGGTGCCTGCAAAGGAGCCAGGCTCATTCCAGGCAATGTGAGGTCACTGCAGGAAGTTTCTGAGCAGGGGAGTGATATGATGTGAGGAGTATTTTAGGAAGATTCTTCTGGCAATGCAGTACAGGTTGGCTGGGAGGAGCTGTGTGGAGAAGTGTGGGCAGCATTTATGCCTGGAAAACACTTGCAAATGAGGCCCCCTCTCCCAGCCCTCCAGCATCTGAGGCAATCTGAGAAGCAGGAGCTGCATTGGGAGGGCCATCCCACCCCACCCACACAGCATCCATGGCATCCACGACCCCAGGGCCATCAGCACTCTCCAGAGCAACGCAAACTTGCTTCCTCCCCGAGCTGCGTAGCACCTTTGCTGTTAGAAAGTGCTTTCTTGCATGTCCCATTTTGTCACACCTGTCCAGCTCGGAGTGGCAGCGAGAACAGGAAGCTGGGACTTGAACCAGATCTGCAGGGATGCCAAGTCCAATGCCCCTCCACTCGGAGTCAGAGATACTCCGGGAAGAAACAGGCTGTCCCCAGGAACCCTGTCTGAGCCTCAGATGGGCACCCTCTGCCCCACCTGGTCCAGGGCAAGATCAGAGAAGGACTCAGCCTTACTTAGCCTGAGTCCTCTACCCCGTGAGGGGCCTGAGAGGAGGAGTTCTGCGGCTGCAGAACTTCCCAGACACAGACAGGGCCCGGTACTTGGTACCAGTCACAAAGGAGTCCACCCCAGCTTCACCAGGCCCCACGAGACAGCAGAGGGAAAAGAAGGCCACAGGCAACCACCATGGAGGAGAGGATGCCACTGGCCCCACCTGGCCCCTGGTCCCTGCGGTTGCCCTGCGAGGCTCAAGGCGTCTCACTGGTGGAGGGCTTTCTGGCCACTGGTACTAGCACCAGCACTCTAGTCCCCACCTGGCGGCTACCTCGCAGGGTTGATCATCGCTTCCCCTTCCTTCAACAGATCCTCTTCCATGCTTGCTTTTTGCCAGGCCCTGGACATGCAGACACGGCCCTGTCGTCAAACAGCCCACAGGCTGCAGGGCAGTAAGCACTGCATGTGATGTGGGCAAACAAAGCCAGATGCAGGAGACCGAGGGGTGGGGGGTGCTCAGCCAGGTACGAAGGCAGGCAAGGACGAGACAATGACAGGGCGGACAGATAGCTACCAACGGGGCCGACACAGCTGCTGGGGTCGGGAAACGCATGAACCAAGTGGTGCCGAGCTGAGTCTTGCCGGCGATGTAAGAGTTAGCCAGGTGACAAGAGGAAGTCACGGTGCTCTAGGCAAAGGGAGGGGCAGGCGCACAAGCAGAGACAAGAAATAACAAGCTACTACCAGGAAACTGCAGGTGGTTCAGTATGCCTAAAGGAAAGGGCTGGCAGGCGGCTTGGAGGCGGTCACAAGACCCTTGTCCACTGTGTTGAGGACGTAGGGTTTGTGAGTGCTTTATGTGCCCTTGGGTGACCTTGGACAGGTGAGTAAACCTCCTGGTGCCTCAGTTTCCTCATCCGTAAAGGGGGGATGGCATCCACCAATAAGTGGAAGGGCTGGGATCTGAACCCCGGCCATCAGCCCGAGTCTGCACTCTAAAGCACCCCCTTGTCTTCCTACTCAGAGAGCAAGTCTCCTGACTGTCCTCTTTGTGCCACAGTGGGTGTTACAGCAGCAGGACACAGCAGTAAACGGGGCAGATGAGGTTCTTCTCCTCATGGAGATTTTATTCTAGTTGGAGAGGCAGACAAGCAATAAACACATAAGCAAATATATTTAAACAAATAAAATAATTTCAGACAGTGCAAGTCTTATAAAGGCCATTAAACACAGTAATGAGATAGGCGGTGACATCCTCATTTAAAAAGAATTTAGATAAAAGAGGGACAGTCTCTTCGAGGAGGGGACATTCAAGCTCACAAGTGAACACCAAGAAGGCACCAGCCAAGTAAGGATGTGGGGGGAAAGTGTTCTAGATGGAGGCAACAGCAAGTGCAAAGGTCCTGAGGCAGGAAGAAGGTTGGCAGCTTGAGAAGGACAAAGAGTCCTTGTGGCTGGAGTGGAGCAAGGAAGGGGAGAAAGGAGGGCAAAGGGAAAAGAGGGCTCAGCTCATATGGAGCCTTAGAGACCCAGGAAATGACTTTGGATTTCATTCTAAGTGTGGTGGTTTTATTCTAAGCTAATGGGGGGTTTTGAACAGGGGTGTGACATGATCTACTTTGCATTTTTTCAGGATTCCTCTGCATACCGCAGGGAGACTGTGTTGGTGTGTGTTTGAACGCCAACTCGTATTGCTGTGTGGCTGTAATGACGTACACATTTCAACAGTTAGTCAGTTTGCTTGTTTGGATAGTGCTGACCCGTCCATTGTCACCAGCCACCTCCTGTTGGTTGTTTGTGGCTCAAAATGATGCTTAGTCATCTAAAAGGCCATTCATCCTTGAACGAGAAGAGAAAGAGAGAAGGATTGACTCCATAGGAATGCATGACGGTGGGTTTCAAAGCACTGGATCTCAGTCCATATCTTCCTAGAGCTGCTCCCACAAAGACCTAGAATCCTCCTCACACCAAGAAACATTTATGCCTCACCTCATGCCGCCAAACTCCATGCTAGGTATTGGAGGTGCAAAGACAAGACTTGACCTTGAGGGGCTCCCAACCTGATGGGGATAACTCACAACGGAGGCTCTGCCCCAGCGTGGGAGTGCCTTGCTGGGTGGGGGGAATGCCCCGCATGGGCAGCCCTGCGCAGAGGTGAGGAAGACTCCCAGGGGAGAATTCCTCTGACCTGAGTCCTGACTGGGGTCCAACAGGAGAGGCGGGCTTGGCACTGCACTCAGCTGAGTTCCCGTCTTGGTGCTACCGCTTTCTAGCTGTGTGAGTTCGAGCCGGTCCCTCAAGCCCTCCAAAATGCCAGCTCCTCCCGGGGGCTCCCACCTGGCAGGGCTCTGGCCGTCAGGGGACTTGAGAGGAATAAAGCATCAAATGTAGCGCTCTGCACCTAGCGGGTGCCCGGTAAACATTAGTCCCCTCCTGTGACATGAATGCAATTGTCCCTTTGGGGGCAACAAACATGTGACTGAGGATGTTCATCTATTTTAGCTTTGGGTGCTGTCCATTTGCCACTGATTGGGGGTTCCTTAGGGAATGCAGTCCATGCAGCAGGCTACAATCACTGCATCAGGATATGTCAGTGCTAAGATGCCTCATGAGGGAGGGACTTGCACTGATGCCAATGAAGATATTCAGGTTTGCAAATGACTTTTTTTTTTAAAGCAAACTAGAGTGGATCCAAAGATTTCTGTATAATAATGTCACATTCAGAATGACCTAACATTGGCCAGACTGGGAACCAAAGGGCAAGAGGAAGGCAAGAGGTCCCCCATGCGACCATCACTTAAGGCTTGAGGAAGGGTTACATTTGGGCTGGGCCTGGAAGGAAAGGCGGCTTTGGATGGAGGGAAAGAGTGAGTCTGGCAGGAGGATGAGTGGGCGGCAGACAGAGGCAGGAAAGCCACAGCAGGCACAGGAAACATCCGGAAGTTCTTTTTGGCTGGAACTTCCTGGATGTTAGTGGACTGGCCAGACCAGCCATTGGAAAGGTAGGCTCAGGCTAACATGCCAGCATTTCCCAAAGTGCATTCTTCAGAACACCCCTTCCCCTGATGCTCCACAGTGAAAGGTTCCCTGATCAGATAAGTTCTAGAAACGCCGCACGCTGTGTCACCTCTCTGAGAATCATCATCCACAATAGCACATTAAAGGCCCCGAAAATCCCTGAAGAGAAAAATCCATTTGACTTCATTTAGCCCAGCAATCCCCACTCACCTGACCAAGGGCCCCCTCTTCACAGAGCCCCCGTTATAGCTACACAGTCTGCTTTGAACAATGCCAGCAGAGAAAGGGGTAGTGGTCGACCGTTTCGAGCAGGGTCAGAGCCGCGTGGTCAGAGCTGAGCTCACAAAGAATCTGAGTCAGCCCCATACGAGGCATGTGAATGGAGTGGGGCCCAGGGCGCCAGGTGGAGGTGGGGAGACACAATGAGGAGGCCTGGCCAGTGATGCAGGGAGGAGCTGGTAAGGCCCGAGGAACCCACAGGCAGTGGGGAGGGAGGCAGGAGATGGCTCAGAGCAAGTAGTCTGAACTTGGACCTGGACATCCACACTGACCAGGGCTTTGGACTCGAGGAACCAGGTCGACGGCAGAGCCCACCTGCGACAGCTCTGGTGGGAGATGAATGAGTCGACTTCAGGGCACCTTGTACGAAAGAAGCCTGGGAGCAGGCGGCTATACCACTCCAGAGAAATGAGCCTGTTTTCTGGCTCTCCCTTCAGTTAGGGTGCCTGAAAGAGGTCCTATTTCCTCTCTTCCCTGACTGAGCGCTGTATCAGTCCCTGTGGTTTGAGCTGGGGAGCCCCTCCATGAAACGCTCTAACGTCACTCACTCCTTCAGGAAACATTCATCGGGTTCACGCCGGGCAGGCCTGCACTTGACCCTGCACCAAGAGATGATTCTGCCCTCTCTGACCAGCAGCTGTGCCAAGTTACTGGGCAGGCAAATCAGGGCCATGATGAAGCCTGCACAAAGTCCCGATAAGGCAGGGACCGACTCTGCCCAGAGGAAGAGACATGTGTCCGGGGTTGGGAATAATTATAAGAGGGAGGAAGAACATCCTAGGCAGAGGCCACAGCAGCTCAAAGATGCAGAGGAAGGCTCGGAGAAGAGGAACAGGTGGCTGGGATAACATCTCATCACCAAAAGTCACTTCGTGGACTGAACCTCAGCTTTCCCACCTGTGAAATGGGTATAAGAAGCCCCACTGCAGGCTCTTTTGCAAGTTCCATAGAGGAAGGGCTGCAGACACTCCCCCTTCCACTTGCCAGACCCTGCCAGGCCCTGTGCCAGCCATGGGGACCACACAGATGAATAAGCCTGGAGACCAAGCTGGGCTCCTTCCGGCCACTGACATAAGACATCTCTTCTTTCGCCCTCTAGTGCTTGGAAGGTGCTTATTGTTGGAATCCAACCCAGGGCTGTCCTCAGCTCCCAGGGGCCGGGCTCCAGATGTGCACATCTGGCAGCCGTCCTCTGGTCCTGGCGAGAGTCTCAGGATCCGTGGGCCGCTCAGGAAGAAGCAGATGTATTTTGACAAGGCTGCCACAGCTTCTGCAGCATCCTGAGTCAAAATAAGCCCTTCTCTTGGGCAGCCCCTGGGACGGGCTATTTCTGCACCACGTCCCTTTTTTCCACAGGGGGGCTGAGCCACGATGATTCCAGCTAAAAACAGAAGCTGCCTCAGCTGGAGCCCACGACATTCCCGTCAACGACAGAGACATCAGCACGCAGCCTGTCGCGAACTCGGGAAGCCTTTCTTGTGGACTCAAACTCAGATAATTTCGCCTGAGGGCATAGACGGTCCAACCCAAGGAACACTCCGATAACCCTCCCATCCCAGCGGATTGCAAATCATAAAAATAAGTCCTTACACGTGTACAAAACCTTAGCGATGACAAAGTATTTCCTTGTCCCTACGGGAACTTGGGGAGGTGGCTGCTATTGTTCCCATTTTAAAGATGAGAAAACTGAGGCTCAGAGACGTGATCTGACCCTGGAGGGGATGGAGGAGAGAAGATTTGAGTCCAAGGCTGTCTTCAGACTCCCTAGGTGAAAAGAAAGAGCCTGCAAGAGAGGAACTGAGGTGAATGTGGCTGCGAGCAGAATTTCTAAATTTGAGCAGATCAGGATCAAAGGGCAGGAAGGCTCGCTGCCCGAGTCCCTGCTCCCTGTACCAGACACCATGCAAAGTCCCCTTGACACATAGCATCTCATTCTAATCTTCCAAACAGCCCTGGCAAGAGGACTCATTATCCCTGTTTTCTAGATGGGGAAACTAAGGATCAGAGAGACAAAGGTGCTGCTGGTGCAGCTGAGGCCAAGAAGAGCTCAGGTGGGAGGGGAAGTGAGGCTGGCCCCGGAGAGAGCAGGGTGGGCAGGCCAGGGGTCTGCCGGCATCTTCCACAGCACAGAAGCCCCAGAACCTCAGCGACTGACCGGAGGTGGTTTGACAGGTGCCACTTTCAATGGCAAGTCCAACACTGACAAACGTAGCCCTCTTTCCCAGTCCTTGTACAGCGCTTCAGGGGTACCCATGAGGAAGTCTCAGGCTGGTGCCAGGGCGCCCTTCCCCCCTCTCTAATATTAGCCTCCTCCCTTTCAACAGCCGGAGGGCTAGCCTCGGACTCAGGGCGGGAGCCAGGCCCCCAGGGCACTGAGCTGCACATCAGCCGCGTCTCCTTTCCACCACGTTTATGGGCATTGTCACCCTCCGTTCTAGCAAGTGACACTGGTTTTCCGGTGCGAAGCGGCAAGATGAGGTTTCCTTTTTAAGTAAACGCAATGAAGGGTTTTATTTTGCAAGTGAGTGAAATTAGAGGGCAATGTTAAGTAAATAGCAGAGGTGGTGTGTAGATGTGGCAAAAACGGCAGAGGAGCAACTTTGGTGC
Organism: Ursus maritimus; assembly: GCF_017311325.1. Taxonomy (NCBI): domain Eukaryota; kingdom Metazoa; phylum Chordata; class Mammalia; order Carnivora; family Ursidae; genus Ursus; species Ursus maritimus. The sequence goes on along the minus strand of NW_024423897.1, from coordinate 1,422,573 downwards.
ACGAAGCAGGCACCTGCGGGCTCCTGCCCTCTTGGCCAGGCCTGGCACCAGCCCCGCACCGCACCACCACGGTGAAACCTGGTGCCGACACCCCTCGTGTCGTCTCCTGCCGGACAGGCTGCGCCCCGCTGCCAGCAAGGGCCACCACAGGCTTGCTGACAAATGTCTGTCCACTGCCCCCTAAGATACGCTAGGGCAAAGGGGAACTGTCCCTCGAAGGTAAAACCATGAGTACAGAGACCTGCAAGAGGCAAGAGTACGAAGTGAGCAACTGCCTCCCCCAGCCCCTTCTCTGAGATCCAAGTTCAAACCTTGAGAAGACTAGAATGATAAGGCAGAAGTTCTGGAACCACATGGCCAGAGCTCAGATCCAGCGGCCTTGCACGTGCTGAGTGACCCTAAGCAAATGGTTGCCCTGCGCTCTCCAGTCTCCTCCTCTGCAGAACAGCATCAGCAAGGGCCCTCTCCCTCAGGTGGAAGCACGGCAGCGGCCTCGGCGCGTGGCCTCCACCACATACACGGTACCTGTTACTCTCTGTCAGGCACTGGCCAGACAGTCGCCAGGTGCTGTGTCAAGCCTCGCCTCAGTACCACGGTGGGCTCAGAGAGGTGCAGTGCCGGCCACAGGTCGCACAGCCAGGAAGTGCTAAAGCCAGGGTAGGAGCCCAGACTCCCCAGCTTCATGCCTGGTGCCCTTTCTCCAATACCCCTGCGCTCTCCCCTCCCCCCACCCTTGCTCCCTCACTCTGAGGGTTCCCCTCTCTCCTGACTGCTTGTCCCTCCTTGGACCCTCACAACGAAGATTCTCTTCCTTTCAGCAAAGCACAGCCAGGCCTCCACCAGCTGGGCCAACTTTTAGCTTCAGCCTTTATGCTATTCTTGCTGCATTCCAACCCAGCCTGGCAGTCCCCCATCTAAGTCACTGGAGAAACAAGTTCTCTTTTGATTGCGTGAGGCAGACCCCTTTTTGAAGCAAAAGAAGCCACATAACCTCTCTGAGCCTTAGTTTGCCCATAAGTATAACGGGGTCATAACAGTACATTTGCGCACAGTTGAGATAAAGATTCAATAAGGTAATGCACGTAAAGCCCTCAGGGCCATGCCTGGCAGATGGTAAGTGCTCCTAATTAGTAATATTCCTTGTATCACTGTTGTTAGTATTAACTACTCTCAAGGGATGAGGGCTGGAGGCCGTGCCCCAGCCTCCAAGGAACTCACTGCCTAGTCGGGAAAACCATCTTTCCATATTTCCACGAAGATAAGGAAGCATCCAAGATCACAGGTACCCTACAACACAGCCGAGCACAAGCGAATTCTGCAGTGTCAGAATGACACAACAGTGCAGTCGAACAGGTGTACAATGATCCAGGGCCGCAGTGGGAGTGAGGAAACTGCACACTTCATTTATTCAGCAAACATTTACCAGGTGCCCACCACGGTCCAGGCACTGTGCCAGGCTTCGACGCTGCACCAATGGGCAAACAGACGTCATCTTTGCCCCTGTGGGACTCCCACCCAGCGGAAGAGATAAACCCAGAACAAATCATTATTGAAGTTCAGTCGAGCTAAGAAGAAAAGTACCTTGTGCCATAAAAATGTCTACCAGGAAGCTTAGTCTGAGGGTGTAGCCAGGGAAGGCTTCCGAGGAAGAGGAGATTAAAGGGGATGAGAGCAGAAGCAGGGAGAGCAGCTGGATGTGACCTGGAGAGGAGACATTACAAGAGGTACTCGGGGGGCGGGGGGTGGTAAAACCAGCCTCCTACCATGCAGCGGAGTGATCAAGCTGCAGTCTAGAGTCAAAATGCCTGCGGTCTAATCCTAGCTCTGTCATGTACTAGCTGCGACACCTTAACCAACATAAGTCTCTCTTAACCTCAGTTCCCTCATCTGCCTAATGGGCACCATATCAACTACCTCACTGGATTAAACGTAGTAACATACGTGGAATCTTTCACACGATGCCGGCCAACCCTATTTTAGGGTTGATAGAGGTGATAGAAAAAGCAATCAAAGTGCCTGAAGGGTAAAAAGGGGTTGTAAAAGTTAGTGTAACTAAAAAATTCAAGGGCAGATTCTGGATTTCAGGAAGAGCTTGATCCAGGAGTCATGCAATATTTTCAAGGCTCAGTCTCTTTCTGTCAGTTCTGTTTCTCTCTGGCTTGGCTTCCCCGTTACACAGGCTCCTTTCACACCGTGACCTTGCAGCTCCATGCTCACACTTTCTTAGTTCAATAACTCCAACAGGAGAAGAATTTTTCTAACATCTCCAGAACAATTTCCATGACTGAGTCTTACTGGACTGTCTCAAGTCACATGTCCATACAATACCTTCATCCTAGGCCTGGGTTATGCACCAGTTCCTACAGCTCAAATGAAAGAGGATTGGAGGACTCCATCCAAACCACATGGCCAGAGAAACAGGGAAGGGTGGATCGCCAAAGGAATATTAAGCTGCCATACAGAAGAGAGACCATAGGGCAAACTAAGACAGCCTATGTCCACCATAGCAAGTACGCAGAGACACAGGGTGACCACACCACAGCAGTCAGGGACACACTGAGAGTGCTGAATGACCACTTAGGGTCTCCTCACCCCACTCCCAGCCAAGGAGTGAGCCGCATCTCCCATTCTGACCTCCTGATCCCTGAAGAGCAGAGAGGCAAGTGAAGACCCCAGGGCCAGACAGCCTGGATGCAAATCCTCAATGGCACCTTCTAGCTGTATGACCTTGGCAAGATACCTTGTCCTTTCTCTGCCTCCTTCCTCATCTGTGAAATGGGCATAATACTAATCCCTCATCTCATAAGGTTGTTGGGCAGCTTAAACAAGGTAGTATATACAGAGCACATAGCACAAAGTAGCTCGGTGAAGTGAGCTCCTGTTATTATCATCATTCCACAGGCTCTGGACATCAGGGGCCATGTTGATTCACCCCTCCCCACAGGAAAATTCCTTCTCATTCCTTCCAGAAGATCTACCAAAAGCCAGGAAAAGGCCACATTTGATTTCTCCCTTCTACTTGGTGAGATGAAATGTAAATATGAAAGTCTGGTTCAGCAGGATATCTAAGTAAGTGGGTCCTGCAATCTGGGGAAACCTTTAGGAGGAGGCATCAGAGATCCCTGGACAACTCAAGCCACATCCTCCCCGGGAACGGCCTCCCCCAGGTTACAGGCTCTGTGCGGGCCTGCTTCAGAAGCTGGCTTCTTCCCATGCCCTAACCAAGGAGTCCAGCAGCGACCTCTCTCTGTCACCTGCCTGATTCTGCAGGCATCCGAGTATATGGACCCCCAAAACATCTAGGAGGCAGAACGGATTAGGGAAGGAAAAGAGGAAAAGGAGAATGAGAGAAAGAAGAAAAGAAACGTTTTCATTAGGCACTGAAGTATGTTCCACACTCAGCCAGGCACCTGTGTAGAAGTCCTCATCTAATTTCCATCACAGAAGTGAGCTACTATCCCCTCCGCACTTCCGGTGAGGAAACTGAGGCTCAGAGAGGTGAAGTGACCTACCTAAGGTCACCCAGCTAGTGAACAAAGGCGCCCGCCTGCCCAAGGCCTTCAGATGCACGTTGCCGCCAGGCTCCACACTGAGCCAAGCAGGGAATCTCACAGCCCTGCAGCCCGAGTCCAAAGAGAAAGCAGGTTTCCAAGGAGAAGGAGGAGAGGTGTTGGGAACATGCAGTTATTTACAGGGTGCCGTGTGGGCTGCTGCGGGAGGAGGGAGCCACGTCCTGAGGTGAGCAGGGAGTGGGAGATGCTGGGTCCTCAGTTTCCTCATCTACAGAACCAGGATGATAACACCAGCCTCCGGGGAGATGGAGCCCAGGAAAGAAGATAGCGCATGCGCAGGGCCCGTGGCATCTGGAGCACAACAGGTTCTCAGGGTGGGAGGGAGCGGCTGTAGTCTCCCTCAGGTGGGTCAACATGGGACCCCTGGGGCGGTGGGGCCCCCGCTTCCTTAGAATTGAGGGAGGGACCTGCTTGGGTCTTTGACAGAGGCTCTTAGTTCTCCAAAAATGGCAATTTGTTAAAGCAATTGTTGGGGTGCCTGGGGGGCTCAGTCAGTTAAATGCCCAACTCTTGATCTCAGCTCAGGTCATGATCACAGGGTGGTGAGTTCAGGCCCCATGTTGGGCTCCAGTGTGGAGCCTACTTGAAAGAAAGAAAGGAAGGAAGGAAGGAAGGAAGGGAGGGAGGGAGGGAGGGAGGGAGGGAGGGAGAGAGAGAGAGGGAGAAAGAAAGAAAGAAAGAAAGAAAGAAAGAAAGAAAGAAAGAAGAAAGAAAGAAAGAAAAAGAAAAGAGAAAAGAAAAGAGAAAAGAGAAGGGAAAAGAAAAAAGAAAAAAAGGGAAAATTGTCTAGGCAAATGAGGTTAGAGGAAGAGGGCTTTGGACTGGAGATAGGAGAATTCAACCAGACACTGACTCGCTGCAGGTTGCAGCTGCTTCTTAAAACCTCACAATGGATGGTCCCCATTCCAGTTTGGTAACATCCAGTCCCCTCCCCCTGTCTGACAAGGACCCACAGAACCTGAACAGCCCACCTCTCTGTTCTCGGGTCCTACCACTACCACTCTCCCCCTCATTACCCACACTCCCCCACCGTGGGCTCCATTCTGTCCCAGGAACGGGCCAAGTTCTCACCCAGCTTGGGGGAGCCTCCTTGAGGCCCAACCTTCTGCCCCAGATCTTCACACAGGCCTCTTCCACTCTTTCATGTCAAGCTCAAACGTCATCTCCAGGAGGTTTTCCCAGACACCTGCTCCATCTTTCTTTCTCACATCACTCAGTTTTATTTCTTCAGAGCACTCACCACTCTCTGAATTATCTTTCTATTTATTTGTTCATCGCCTGTCCATTCCCACCAGAAACACCACGCAAGGCAGGAACCTCCTCTGTCTTGTTCACTCTGTCTTCCAGCACCGAGACATGCCCAGCCCAGAGCAGGTGCTCAGGGAACTGTGTTAAATGAGTGTATAGATTCTGTTCTGTCCAAGGCATGGCTGTGATGGTTAATTCTAGCTGCCATTTCCTGCAAGCCTCCCATGTGCCAGGGCCTGTGTATGCACTATCTAAGCCCTGTGGGGTGCCTGCCACGGAAGTGCAATATCCTTTTGCAAATGAGGAAACGTAGGCCCAGAGAGGGAGGCTGGCTTGCCCAAAGTCACACAGTAAAAATCCAGCCAAGTCAGTGCAAGAGCTCCTTGCATTCTGCCATGCCCCGAGAGAGGAGCTTTGAAGAGCACGGTGCCACAGGAGGTGTGGGAACTCATTTGGAAAGAACGCAGCGGGCCCCCAGAGCACACCATGCCGATGACTGGGAGATGTCTGCCTGTGCTGGAGATGGCCAGGGCACACCCACACCTGTCTTAACTTGCTCCCTGAGCACAAGCTGCTCCACACCTGCCTAGCCCCTTGCAATCAGCTGGATCAAGGCACTAGATCTGGCCAATGAATGGTGAGCAGAAGTGTCAATATTGGTGAGAATCCTGGCAGGAAACATGGAACATTCCACGTGGGCCATTTGAGCAGAGCTTCATGAAGGGGTGGGCAGAACAGGCAGAGTTCACAAAGGATAGTACAGTTCCCCAGGGCCAGCACCAGTGCAGACCCATTACCACCTCTAAGCCTGTAGGACAAGGAGGGAGTGGTTGCCAAGCCTGCAGAGGGGACATGTGTAGGAAGGACCGCTGCCAGGAGCAGTGGCCTTCGGCCGAGGAACACTCTGATCTTGTCCTCCTGCCTCCAAATCCTGCCAGGACCTCCCACTGATAGAACTCAACCAGAAGCCAACCAGAGGACAAAGGGAACCTGTTGACTGGTCCGTACAGGCCAGCCTCCGGGACACAGACACGGTAGGGGGAATGGATCTGGAGGGGTCAAACAGAAGCGAGCCTGCAAGATCACCTCCCAGCTGGGGTGGCGGGGAACTCCGTGACACTCCAGCTGTCTCTTCCTACCACAGTGATCCTAGAATCTCCATGTGGAGATGGTGGCATCCCAAGAGAGCACAGAACCTCCTCCCTCCAACCTCAGCCCAGCAGAGTCTGACCATAACAGTGAGAAACAAAACAACGAGTTAAGGAGAGGCCATTGCAAAGAGAGAGGAATCTTTTGGGAAATGTTTAAAAACTGATGACTCAGAATCAGAAAGCCTGCCTGCAGCCGTGGAGCCTTGAATTGATGCGGTCCAAAGACACCCCGAAAGTCACCTTGAGATGGACTGCAGGGCCTAGGATCAGAGGTCTTTCAACTCCACCCAATGGAAAGCAGGTCAGATAAAGGACCAGTGAGAGGCTTGGTGATCGCAGCTCTGGGAGACTGCTCCGAGATGAAAAAAAGATATCCGGAACATCTGAGAGCCTCAGCCTCCGCCGCGACTGAGGAGGACCTCAGGGCAGTTCCTGTTCCCAAACTGTCTTTTGGAAGTAGGGGCGCCAAAGTCACTGCTCTGGCGGGCAAATGTTCCAACTCCAATTGACAAACAAGATGCAGACAAATTGCCAGGAACGGATGGCACCCGCCCAAGAACGCTGATGCCACTCAAGGGTGAAACTGCAGAACTGCTGGCAAAAAAAAAAAAAAGAAAAAAAGCGTGCATTTTTGAGGGGCTACGGATACATGAACTGGGATCTGTGGATATGAAATTTGAGCTTTGGCAAAGCTTCGAGTAGGGACCCACAGTGTGAGCCCCTTCTCCCCCTTAAATCAGCAGCACCATGGGACTGTGCTGTCCAAGTGAGGACGAGGCTTCGAGACAGAGAACCGGGACCAGGGTGATCAGCTCCTTCTTGGAACATGAGAATATTAAATGCAGGGTCCTTCCAGAGTCAGGTCCTGCTTGTTCAGAAGTTTTCTGTAGGAAGGGACACACAGCTCCAACGTTACAGACTCTAGCAGGTTTCTCCTAGGTGGCGGCAGAGACAGAAACCTCATTCAAAACAACTTAAGTAGAAAGGCAACCTTTATTGATCACGCAATGGAAAAGCACAGGATCAGATGATGCTTAAAGGCACATCAGGAACTGGGCACTCACACGCTGTCATCAGAAATCGGTCTCCCCCCCTCCCCTTGGCTCCGCTCGTCTGTGTTGGCGTCACCCTCTGGCAGGCTGTCCCTGGGTGATGGCAACACAGCCCAGCTGCTCAGGCCCACATTCTGCCAGCTCTGCAAATCCCGTAGAAATAGAAAGCGTCTTTCCCACTGGTCCTAGCTAAAATCCCAGGGCTGGCTCTCATTGGCTTAGATGTGTCATTGCCATCCCTGAGTCAAGCACTGTGGCCACAGCTAATACTGTTCTAATCGGCTGTTATAAGTCTAACGCTCATCCATGGAAGTGGGCCATGGAGTTAGCTCCACCCAGACCATAAAGCCTAAGAGTAGGGGAGGACAAGGACTTCAAAGAGATAGCAAATGGGCCAAAAATGTATGTCAACACAGCAAATTAAACCAAAAACACCCCAATGACAAAATGCCACAGTGATGAGGCCAAAGCACAGAAGAAAATCATGGGGCTAAGTGTATGGACTAAGAATGCAAAAAAGGGGGGGGGGACAAGTACAAGATTTAAACAAGGATGCCAGAATTACTATGTGGTCTACAGCCCAATAAGGGGACTGAGTCTGCCCCTGAGAAGGGGACCTCAAGACTGATGGGCAGGACAAGCCATTTCAAGCGCAAGCAAGTAGGGCCATGCCAAGCACAAATTTCACCTCTGGTGAGATCTGTGGAGCGTTCACAATAGAGAAGACTTTGGGTGTGATGTTGGTGACTCGGGGATGAGCAAGACACGATCCTTGCCCTCAAACAGCTTACGATCCAGTGTGAGGAGACAACCAAGGATGTGCACATTAACAGAGGAATGAAATGAACATCAGAGGTGCTGAGTGCTCTGTAGCAAAGAGCGCTACATGGGAGAGCAGTCGTGGTAAACAGGCTGCCGAGGAGGCAGAAGTCAGATCCAGGGGAGCCCTCGTGGCTCTGGACTTGTTGCCGTAGGCAATGGTGAGTCATCGAGAGCTTTTGAGCATGGGAGTGACACAAGCAAGAGGAAGCTTCATCGTCTTAATGGAGCCAGATAAAGCCCAGAAGAGAGTCACAGGGATGATCAAAGGACTGGCAACAGGCCTGTGGAGGAGACAGATGAGTGAGGACTGGAAAGATGAGGGCCGGTGGGAGCTTTGATCAAAGTCGGGCAGAGGAGCATGCTGCCCGATGCTGGGCCCGCAGGACTGGAGCCGCACCGTGAAGTCCGAGAGAACGTGGCTCTTGTTCAACTCCCGTCAGGAAAGGTGAGTGTTGTACACATTAAAAAAATGTCATTTATATAACTATACCCCAACAGGGGGTGTAGGCTGCAAAAGGGGAATAAATGACTATCAAAGAGGTTCTGATAGAGTCCGGAGTTACTGGTAGAGTCATAAAGAAAGGCTGAGGGGCACCAGGGGTATCCAGGGATGTTCCTTATGCATTCATTAAATGGTCACTTTCTGACGGCCTGCTTTGAGCCTGGCCCTCCTCGAGGCTCCAGGCCCAGAGACAGGAAGCAGGCATCCCCTTGTCTTATTATGTCACAGGCCTACCACTCTCTGAAATGACCCAGACCCCGTGCGGTTTCCTCAATCAGCGTCTGCTCCCCCTGCCAGACAAGAGAGGGAAATTTGTGTATTTTTTCACTGTTGTATCCCCAGCACCTAGAGGGGTCTCTGGCATGTAGTAGGTGCTCACTACATATCTGCTGAGTGAATGCACCCCTCGTCCTCAAGGAGTCTCCATCCTCAAAGAGTTCATAATCTAGGGAGGAAGTAAGACAAGGAAACCAACCTTAAGTGTCAAGCTGAGTTCCGTTGGGGCTACAAGGTAAAGGTCCACGTGGGAGCACACAGGAAACCTCTGTTTCAATCCTGCATCCCAGGAGGGATTTCTTAATGTTTTAGCTGAGCCATGACGGTCAACACAGAGGCTTACCAAGTGAACAGAGCAGACAAGGCCATTCCTCCAGGAGCAAGCAGCGTGGGCAAACGCTCAGAAACACCAGGTGACAGCATGTCCAGGAGCAACGTGGAACACAGGTGGCTGGAGACAGAGAGAGGTCTGGGTCGGATCATGGAGGACCTTAAAAGCCAACTTAAAGGATTTGAACTTTCTCCTGAAGGCAACGGGAAGACATCAAAAGATTTTTGCATCAAAAAGAGTTAAGATCTTTTTGGTTGCATGTAAAGAAAAAAACAAAGTAGCTTTAACAAGAACAAAGAGGAAGCGGTAGTTATTGGCTCATAAAAATGACAAGACCTAGGAGAGCGGCAGGCACAGCTTGATCCGAGGTGTAAACTATGTCACCAGGCTCAGGTTCCCTGCTCTCCTTTTCTGGACTCTGCTGGCTCTAAGCTGGTCCCCATTCTGAGGCTCCATATGGTGGCTCCTGAGAACCTCAGTTCACATTACAGTGGACCTCAAAGGACAGTCCATTTCCCTTAGCTCAAGCAAAGTCCCAGAATTGAGTCCCTTTGGCCCTGACTGATCTGACTTTGGTCCTGCGCCTATTGCTAAACTGATTTGGGGGATCAGGGAGACCATCTGTGCTGATTGGCTCAGTCCAGGTCATGTGATCCGCCCATGGGTTCAAATGAAATACACACCTTGGCTCTTCCAAAGCTGGTGCCACATGAGGGAGGAGTGGGTGCTAGGTGGCAAAATAAGCTGTGACCATCACGTGTTTTAAGAATGGGAATAACAGAGTCAGACCCATGTTTTAGACAGCTATGGCTCTCCTCCAGATCTGGAAGCCAATCAGAAAGTCAGTCTGAAGGCTGGAGCAGAGGCAGGAGCAGTGGTTACATGGCCAGTATTAAGAGCTAGACTGCGCCAACCTGAGCAGAAGTGAGCAAAGGGCTGCCACAGAAGGAGATTTCTTATATAAATCCACAGAGCATAATTTCAGGGTCCTGAGCTATACAGCCCCCATCACTTTTGATCACCTTCAGACCTGGAACACTCAGTGCCATTAAGGACCAGCCTGTGGTAAGGTCCCCAGATAGGTGTCCTAGCAGGGTCATCCAAACTCTGGGACCAGTTGCCCGGAAGCTGCAGACCCAGTCTCATCTTCCAGAAACCCATTTAATCTCCCTCTGGAAACGTGTCCAGCTGCAGAGACATACCAAGCTCAAATGCTGATGCCACTACTTCTCGGCTGTGTTACCCTGAACAAAGTGCTTAGCCTCTCTGAGTCTGAATATCCCGATATGAATATGAAGTGGAGGTGATGACATTTAAGGTAATGGAGGCTCTGGTGTGGGGATTAAATCAGATAAAGATTATGAATCACCTACTGCGGTGAGAGGCTTGGTGAATGAAAATTTCTTTCTTTTAAGCCCTTTCCACTTTTCCCTGGCTTCATCTGCCCAAGACCTCTCCAACCCTTTGTTTGTTTGGCAAATAAAAGGTGGTTTGGTTTTATTTTGTTTTCCTGCCAGAAAGAAACAACTGGAGGTTGAGTGGCACAGAACAGCCGTTGTTAGATTTGTGGGTGGAAAATTCCTCCCGTTCTTAGGCCTGAAGTCTAAGCCCCCTCTGGACTTCCTTCAGGAGGTTCCCATTTGGGAACACCATATCCCGGTCCCTTGTGTGCCGCACAGGAGGGGAAGAACCCCAGAGAAGGGGTGAAGAGGTAGAAGAAACATCTCCCCTATTTTCCTCTAAGCTTCAAATTCTGTTCTTTCTCATTTCAACTTAAACTCAAGGAAATCGTGAGGCAGAGTTCTCTGACCAAGATCAGAAAAGGGAGGTTTTATTGAATGGTCCCACTGCCCCAAACGTCGAGGAAACCCCCACCTTGCTCAGGTGTTGGAGGGAAACACAGTCGATGCTTGCTGAGGCTTGGCTACTGTTTCCTAATCAGTGTCATTATGTGACCTTCACAATCACCATGGGAGAACGGGGTCATCCCACCACTTTCACTGAGGAGGAAACTGAGTCTCAAAGAAAAATCATACCATCTGGCTTGGGGCATGGGGGCAAGGCAGAAGGCTGCTGAGCTTGAACCCCATCGCTATGTGGCTGGAGCCCGAGATGACTTGGCCACCCGGGAGGCAGCCACCTTGTCCTTTCCCTGCTTTGGGCTTCCAGTCCCATCTGGCTTGCAGGCTGTGTGTATTTCATTCTGCACCCCAGAGCTGCCTCTTCACTAAGACAGCACTTAGCATGTAGTATTATCGTCAACTGTTTGCAGCCATGTCTCCCCCGCCTGCTTCTGAGCGCTTCACATCGGAGGCTCCACTCTCAAAGGATCTTGAGTGCGTGAACCGGTCCGTGCGCTATCCCTCTATGGAGTATACGCATCTCTCACTGTAGCCGAAGAGAAACTCTGAAACTTCCTAGACATCTTTGTCCGCCTAGGAGAGTGCCTGGCGTGGCACAGGCCCTCCACACATGTCTGATGAATGACTGAAAAATACCTGCCCGGCAGGACTGTCGCACAGCTGAGAGGGCTGACATCGTAACATCCCTACAACAATGCTTGGCATGCCGCACATGTTTTAAGAAGTGTGGAGCTAAATGCTGAGTTGTGACTAAGAAGGAATACTTAACCTGAGTTAGGAGTTTCCTGAACCAGCTGTGGCATTTAAAAAAAGGCCCCTCCCTTTTCTGGGTCCCTGTTTCCCCACTTGTAAGTTAGGAACACTGGGTTAGATGACCAGAAAGTTACCCTTTCATTGCTGATTTCTTATGCATGTTTCATCTCCTCCCTTCACTCCACTCCCCTCCAAATACACACACACACACACACACACACACGCCCATCAGTCTCCAAAACAGCATTCTGCTATCCCTCAGTGTTCTCTCTCTCTTTCATTTCCTTGACCAGAAGCTCCATAAGCTTATTAACCTCTGTTGTCTTGTCCACGTTCCTCAAATATGAAACAGCAATAATGTCCCCTCACATTCATTTTATCGAAGAGCAAGATCTGTTTTGTGGGCCAGGGTGTGCTGGTCCTAAATGGAAAGGAGAAGTCATTTCCAGCTCACTCGCTCCATAATGCAGGGGTTCTGCCAGCTGCCTTTGCACCAAGATGGAAAGAACATTTATCTTCACAAATGTAGGCGACACCGTGGAGGCAGCCCTGCAAGGGACAGGGGAAAAAGCCTTCCATTCCAAAAGGAGTGATGAGGCTGAAAAGAAAAGTTCCTCCTAGAACAGGAACAAAATCGCACTCCAGGGTCACTTCCAACTCCCTAATTCTAAGCGTTAAGATTCATGGAATTTAAGATCCTAGAGTTGTGAGTGAATGTGTGTAATTAGTTGAATCTAAGCTTCTGTGAATCCTAAAATATTCTATGATTTCATGATTCAGTAGTTTTTTTCTATAAGACCACAGCCCAGAATCACATGAGTCTCAGATTTTAGTGGCCCGAGGTAAGGGTTTTTCAACTAGCTGGCATCTCCAAACCAGTGGGGGGCTTGATACTGATGCAAATTCCTGGGATCCCATTGCAGAGATTTTGGTTCAGTCCACATGGGAAGAGGTCCCAAAATCTTTTTTAACAAGTCTCCCACCCTGGAGGCTCTGAGGAAGAGTGGGCCACTCTTGCACATAGTGTTTAGAGAACCTGTCCTTCTAGATTCTGTGATTCTAAATGTTATCCTAAAAAGGCCTTTGCTTATGATTCCTGTATGCTGGAACCCTGTTATTCTGTTTCCATGTGCCTAAGAAGAAGATTCTAAGATGTAGAAACTATCTTTCTGAGCCTGGGCTTCACATGGGGGAGGGGAAAGGGGACCAAGTGTCACAAGCATGGAGGGACATTCTGGAAGGGGGTCCTCCTGAGGACATGGAGGGAACTCGGATGCTCCACCTAGTGCCTGAGCTGGTCCAGGGCTAGGACTCAGATAAGGAGGCTGGCGGGGTTCCCTGTCTGGCTCTGGGTTGACACGAGCATCTAGGGTTATCAGGAAGAACTCCTGATGGAAAGGGTGGTCCAACCACATCCTGGAGAGTTGGAAGGGCTTAGATTGGAGGAGGGGAGGCAGAAGTCCCAGCAGAGAGCTCGAGAAACAACCAGGCAAGGGAGGAAGGATTTATCACCAAAACATCCTCCCTATGCCGGATGGTAGGGGAACTACAGACTGGTGTGGCAGACATGAAAATGTAAGGTTTCAGGAAAGCTCAAGATGAGAGTGAGCTAACTGTGTGGGGATATCCCAGGGTACACCGTGTGGGCTGAAAGAGGACTGCTTTGACATGCTAATGAGTGCCTGGATCTGGGAGGGTGGGGATGGGATGAAGGCTGGCAGAGGACTTCTGAGGAGCTGGTAGGAGGACGATGGGCTGGGGAGGGGCTCTGAGTTGGGGGCAGGGCTCTGGGATAGAGAGGGGCTTCTCAGGGGGATTCCCACACACACAGACACACTCTGTGCAACACCAATGAGTCAGGGTTCAGATGGGGAGCCAGGAACCCTCTTTCTGCGAAACAAAGTGGATAACGGAGAATCCAAAGGTTTATACAGCTTCCCAGGTGGAGCAGGAGCTAGCAGTTTGGATTGCCCAGGGCCTCTCTGGTGGGGAAAAAAATGGAAAAGGAGGAATCAATCACACTCAGTGACACATTTATGACTGCACAGTGGTGATGACACACTCCTGGCTGCACATACACATTCCTTCTGTCCCTACAATGACAGTGACACATGTGCCAGTCCACTGTGACACACTTACACCTGCCCCCTTGCCACCGATGATGGCTGCATTTCATACTGATGGTAACACCCTATCCGCGGTGTCATCTCTCATTGACAATGACACTTAGACCATTACACAGAATTGGTGACATGTCCCAAGCCTTTGCAGCTGCCACAGTAAATGGCACCCTCTGTGCTTGTACCCTGCATAACCTGCCTAGCTGCAGGTGGTAACTTTGCCTTACATCCAATCCCATCCCACAAGGCCATTAACATATTCCACTGGAACAACAGCTCACTTGACTTTACACCTGGTGATACACTCACACCGGAGACCCTCCACAACAGGAGGGAGACACCACCACATGCTGTGAATCATACGGCAACAGACCTCCACCTGCGCTACTGGCACCTGTGTCCCTCCACATGGATGCTTCCCTGCCGCTCGCATGGCCCCACACTGGCGGGCACACGCACATAGGCACCACCGCACGCCAATGGATTTGCCTCCACATTGCCACTCCACACTGAAGGAGACAGACTGGGCCCCTGGCCTCACATCCAGACCATGGCACCCTAGCCATTATCAGTGGCAAGAAGGGAGGTGCTCATCAGATGAGCAAGGTGGCCTGGAGCCCTTCCCTGTGCATCACCCCCACAGTTCTGTTTCTGCCTCTGGCACACGGGCCACCCCCTCAAACTAGGACCAACTCTGCCCCTCCAGGCTCGAGTTAGAATGGCAGGTTGTGGAATCAGCGACTGGAGCTTTCAGATGCCTCCCTGCACCCACCAGCTCAACTCCCAGCTGAGGCCAGCCCAGCCAGCAAGCTCTTCCTCACATCCCGCATTGCGTCCAGAGTGCCCTCTGCACCGAGGCAACTGCAGGGAAGACAGGGGCTGACCTTTGGACAAACGCCATTCTCACTGATCACCGCATTCAGGGGCTGTGACAGTTGTCATTCTTCACACACTGTTCCTCGATCCTCACACAAAGTACTGACATTAGCTCTCTTGATTGGTTTCCTAGTGAATATTCAAGGCATGTATGTATAATTTTAAAAATCTGTTCAAATCTGGCCCCCTGCCCCAGACCACAGGGCTTATAAATAGAAGTGGAGACTCAGCATGAGCCAGGGTAAGACACCTTTAGCAGAGCCACATCCATATTTTACCAGGTGACTCTTAGAAGCTGTCTACAGAGCAGGCTCAGCAAGGACCTGAGGCTGGCTGGGGGAGGGGGGACTCACAGCGGGCTGGATTAGAGATGCAGGAGATGAAGGAGATGCTGACAACCCACATGACATGAGGACCCCAATCTGGGTGTGAATTCAAGGCAGGTTCTTTTTTTTTTTTTTTTTTAAGTGAGAAACTGGAGAACAGGGAAGATGATAAATGTCAATGTAAAAAAAAAAATCTGCAGAGCAAAAGTTACATTTCCATAGGCTGTGGGATGTGTCAGAAGAGAAGCAGCCCAGGGGGGTGAAAGGACCCCAGAGCTCAACGTCAGGCAGGCCTGGGCTGGAATTCTGGCTATGCCAAAGACTCACTGTATCTCCCAGGGGATTGACTTCCCCACCTTGGAAAGAGGTTTGTGTGAACTAAAGGAGAGAATGTAATTTATGCAAAGCACCAAACTAAGCACCTGAGACATAATGGGGGCCTGATGGTTGCTATGATTAGTAGTATTATAATCATTAGGAAATGGCTAAAATATTTAGTGACTTTTCTACATGGACAGTATTTAGGAACCATGTCTAGGCTGGCAAGAGTGAACAGGGAGCAAGTACTCAGCTCTCCACCATCTTCAACAGAAAGCATCAGTGGCTACAGTGCCCTGATTTACCCCTAATCAGTCAACGGGATGAAGCCAACAAAGCTTGACTGAGCTGTCCTTTTATTCACCAGTAAGATTTTCTGCAGCTAGACATGATTCATGTCAGCTCATATAATTTTTTATAGACTCACAGAAGCTTGAGTTCAAAGGGGGCATTAGCTGTCACCTGCCATCCAACTGTCATTTTCCAGGGAATGGGGAACTCACTACCTAATATGAGGCAGTCCATTCTATGGCTGGACAGCTCCAATTGATAGAAGATTCTTCCTCGTGGAGCTTCTGTCGGCCTCCCTTTACCTTTCCCCCATTGCCCTAATTCTGTCTTCAGGGCTGATAAAAAAACAATAGAACTCCTCTTTCCTTGCAGTGGTCATTCATTCATGCAACAAGCATTTCCTTAGCACCGACTCTGCCAGACACCATGCTAAGTGCTAGAATTACAAACTGAGCAAGCCTTGCCCTTCAGCATCTTCTCCTCCAGGTGAAACATCTTCAAATCCTTCAACTCTCCCTCATTTGATCTGATTTCCAGGCACCCACCACCAACCCACCCTTTCTCTTCTAAACATACACAGGCTTATTAAATCCATCTTAAAGTACAGTGTCCAGAACTGAACTCCATATTTTTCTGAAGGATAGTTGGATTTTTAGCCCAGCTTGGATAATGTTCATGTTAAAGATAATGCCCGTTGTGGAAAAACCCCAACTGTAGCTAGAGTGCTGCCAGCCGGGTCCCATTCACTGAGCTGCTGTTCTAGAGGAACAGTGAGAAAGGAGGGGGAAGGGGAGAGAGGAGGCCTGTGAGTCTTGAAATGGCATGATGTCAGATCTCCCTGCCCAGAACTCCCCTCAGGCATTAGTGGCAAGTCTAAGTCATTCTAATCAAACAGCCTCCCCTCTGCCCCTCCTCCATTAGTGTCTGCCTCAGGAAAGGAAGAAAAATTAAAAATAAGCATGCTGATGGCCCAACACAGTGTTAAACAGAACTCAGCCATAAAGAAAGGGCCTTCCCTATACCAAGCCATAGCCTGTAAGGGGAGAACAGAGATGGGTCGCAGAAGAGGGACTCTGTAGGCAAGGACAGTGGTTCTGCCAATGGCCTCTGACCTGTGGAGGTCCCTTGCTTTGAGGTCTCTGCTCTGAACTTGTGCAAAGGAACAGTCCCCTCCTTTTGGAACAAAATCATACCTCCTTCCTCTCCCAGTCCTGTCCTTCTGCAGCTCTTGCTGCTCCCTCCTTGGAAGGAAGCCATCCCCTTACAGAAGCAGAAGTCATCTTCCCTCTGACATAACCCTGATTGATGCATAAACTCCTGCAAATCTTCAAAGACCTGATGAAAGGCCCCTCCTCTCCTAAGCCATTTTCTTACACATTGGGCTGGATTAAAGAAAGCATTGTAGAGCCAAAAGACAGCAGGCAGAATGAAGAGCCTCATTAGGAGACAGTAATAAAATGAGAAATGAGTGTGAGAGGGGGAGGAAAGTCCCAGGGGTGGGGGCAGATGTTGCCCTGCCTCTTGGAGGTCCCTTTTCTTCCCTGGGCATACAAGAGAAAGAAATAGTCTTCTAGAATAAAGTTTGCCAAACAATCCCTTATTCTTCACAGGATATCAGATCTACAAGGGATTGGCAAGTGAATTTTACACTGAATTTTGCAGCAGTCTTCTTCCTCTGGGTCCACATGAAGGATTCCTTACCCCCTGTTGGGGCCTTACCCACATGATCCATCAGTGTTTCTTAAGTATTCCTGTGCCAGGACATGATGCTGAGGGACTGTAAAGATGATCTGATGGTGGCCCTGTCCTACAGGAGCTCACAGGCAAGAGACAAGCAAATAGAGGAACAAGAGCCTCTGAAACTGGGGTGTGTCTAGGGGGGTGGCAGAAATCCTGAGAAGAGTGTGACCAGTTCTTCCTGGAGGAATCAGAAGGGCTTTCCTGGGCAGGTATTCTTTGAGTTTTGCTTTAAAGAACCTTCCATCCTCCCCTCAGTGCACTGAGGCAACAAGCTTGTGCAAAGGTGGAGGGGGAAAGGGACTGGAGAGAGAAAAGAGGGGAGAAGGAGGAAGAATGGGAAAGGAAGAGGAAGAGGGAGGAGGAAGAGAGAGGAGAGAGGGAGGAGATGGGGGGAGAGGAAAAGAAGAGGGAGAAGGAGAGGGAGATGCAGAGGGAGAGGGGGAGCAAAGGTGGAGGGGGAAAGGGACTGGAGAGAGAAAAGAGGGGAGAAGGAGGAAGAATGGGAAAGGAAGAGGAAGAGGGAGGAGGAAGAGAGAGGAGAGAGGGAGGAGATGGGGGGAGAGGAAAAGAAGAGGGAGAAGGAGAGGGAGATGCAGAGGGAGAGGGGGAGCGAGAGAGAGAGGGAGGGAGAGAGAGAGAGAGAGAGAGAGAGAGAGAGAGATTTGAATTTCCCATCTGGAAGGGGAGCTGTAGCACGTCAGGGCCTGGCTGAGGGGCGTGATTGGAGGGCGCCT
>NW_024423897.1:1355537-1404592 GCF_017311325.1 Ursus maritimus | reverse complement strand
GCCCGCGGCAGCAGCAGCGGCCCCAGCTCTCCTGGTGGAGTTGCACGAGGCGGCGGCGGGAGCTGGAATAGCAGAAGGAACCGCCTCGCTGAGTACGCGGAGCCCTGCAGTGGCTCAGACGGTTTCGTGGACCGCCAGGTCGGTGCTGACCACGGGCCGGGAGGGCGGAGCCGGGCTGTGGGCAACAGGGTCCCGGCTCTCGCTGTGAGGCTGCAGGGCAGCCTGGGAGGCTGGGGAGTACGGCTTTCTAGGGGACAGCTCCCCAAGACTGGCCGGCAGCCGGAAAGGGCGGCTGCGCGGCAGCAGCGGGGACCTTCCTCGGCGCGCTCGCCGTGGTACTGAAAGGACAGCTCCCCGCGAGGGTGAAGGGAGCAGGCGGAGGGAAGGGAGTGAAGCCTGAGCAAACTGGCGAGTGGGCCCCTGACCTGGAGACCTCCGGGCAGAAGCCCGAAACAGTCCGGCTCCTGGGGAGCCAGGACCGCCCTCGAGGGCGTCGGGAGACTCAAGTCTGAACCTAGAGAACAACTTCGAGCTGACGGGGTTAGGGATGGGGGGACGTCGATCTAAGCTACTTCAGGCTGTGGTTAACCTAGAACCCTCCAGAGCCCCCTTCGTCCGGGAGGAGGGAGCCGCCCCCGAAGGGGTTTCGGCTCCCGGAGTGAGTCAGAGGGCGCCGGGAGGGGGGAGGACAGGCCGAAGGTGGAGGGGAGAAAAGCCTAAAACGTCGATTGGAGGTGAGGGGCCAAGGGGACTATTTGCCCTCGCAGGAGGAGAAGCCGAGGTTTGGCCAGCGCACGTTCTCTGCCTAGGGTCGTTAGTTACCGTCCCATCTAAGGCCCTCGCGGGCCCCACTCTGCCCCCTCCCCCATCAAAGTTTGATACCTGGCTGGGTCTTGGGATTGGAGCTTTGTGCGTTGGGGGAGGGGCGCTCTCAGTGGCTAACCGGGAGCTCCAGGGCAGAGCTGCTGGCTGTGCTGGTCTCCGCAGGGGACCGGGAGAGGGGCGCCTGGATTCTTATCCTCTTCTGCAGGGGGACAGAGAAGCCCCCGCCACTTCCGCTTTTCTGAGGGAGCCGGTTCCCTACCCCCTCCCATCCTCCACTGCCCCTTCCCCTCCCCCAGTGCTTCTCCTTTCCAGGAGCGTAGAGTGGGTGTGGGGTGGGGGATAAAGGGACATCCCCCTTCTCTGCCACCGCCATTAGCGTTAGGGTCCCCTGTGAAAAGCAAATTAGTATTGGATTGAGTTGCGGTGAATACAGCCTGGACTTAAACCATAAGAACAGAAAAACAGTCACAAGGACAAACACTGCAGGTGCCCGAATCTGCTTGTCGGATGGTGAGGCCCAGTCTCGAAAACGCTTGGGGCTCAGAAGGCCAAGCCTGTGGAGGTACCTCTGCTGCCTTCGGGCTGGGACAGGCTGGAGGAAGTCGGGAGGGAAAGCTGAAAATGTGTCCTAGGTCCTGGATGCGCTAAAGGCACGGAAACGTGCTGCAGCAGCACCCCTCCCTCTCCCCCTTTTTGTTTCCCCTCCCCCAGCCCAGCATCACAACCACCACCACCACCACCACCCCACAACCACCACCACCCTTCCCGCGCAGGGATAGACCAAGGTTTCCCGCAGAACCGCTGAAGAGCGCCTCCTGGCGGTCTGGCCAAAATCCTCAACTGCATGCAACCTGCCCGACCTCAGCACTCCTACAGGCATATGGCAAAATATCTACACACACGCCTGCACACACGCTCACGCAGACTCACACGATACCTAAGTTCAGAGTCAGACACGCAGGATCATACTCTGAATGCGTATACTCACATACTCACTGACACACATTAAATTCAATCCAGCAAATATGCCATGGGGCTCTACCATGAACCAGGAGATGTTATGGACTCTGGGATAAGGGAAATGAGCAAGATATAGGCCCTGCCCTGAAAGGAACTCAGAGTGAAGGGAAAGACACATAGCTGGACAGAGCGCATGAGCTGGAGGCAAGCAAGGCTGCCCTAGAAAGTACCGTGGATCTCAGAAGAGGAAGACACCATCACATCCACCTAGGAGATACAGGGTATTTCATAGAGGGAGCGATGTTTGAAAGGGAGCTTTGAAAATTAATATTGCTGCTGCTGCTGCTAACAGTGATGATGACAGCTAATATGTACTGAGCACCTACTATGTGCCAAACACTAGGCTAAGCACTTCATTTGCATTATCTCGTTTAATGCTCACAACGTGCCTTGAGCATGGGTGTTATTGTCTCCATTTTACAGATGAGAAAAGATTAAGCCACTTGCTCAGGGTCACTTAGTAAGTAGTGAAGCTAGGATCTGAACTGGCAGAGAGGAGGTTAAGAGGCTCCCAGGCTGTAAAAACAGCACAAACAAATGCCTAGTGGATGTTGAATAGAATATGTGTTGGGGTATAGATGAAGCAGAGGCACATGTGAGGGATGGGAAAGAAATGGCAAGGCAGGCAGGTGCTAGACTGTGCAGGACTTGAAGGTCAGCACAAGGACTGTGGTCAGTTTAACAAGGCCATGGGGAGCCATTACAGAGTGTGTTTGATGAGCAGATCTGCCCTTTATGAAGATTAATTGGACAGCCACGTAGAGGATGGATGAGAACTGAGGGAGGGACAGACGTAGAGGTTATACACAAATCCAGAACCTCGAGGCCCTGAACCAAGACATTAGCAGCTGTAGAAGAAGAGGGTGTGGAGGCAGGATGCATCATGAAGCTACAGTCTCCGGACTTCTCTCTCAGTACCCCATTCCAGTTTTAACTCACCAATTCCTCGTGTGGTCTTTTGTCCAGTGTCTATCTCCCCACCTAACTGAATGCTCTGAGAGCAAATGTGACTCCCTTGTTTCCTGCCACAGCCCAGCATCCAGAACAGTACCTGTCAGAGTAGATGCTCAAAGAATATTGGTAGTGTGAGTGAGTAAGTGAGTGAATGAATAAAGAAATCACTGACTCCAGAGTTTTCAGCTCAGGCAGTCGGAACAAGGCACACTAGAAGAAAAGATGGTTGGGTGAGGGAAACAAGGATGAGATTGATCTTCGGACAGATTGAATCTGAGATTATCCATGTGACAATATCCAGCAGAAAACTAAATGTGCAAGTTGGGGGGGGGTGGTGTCTGTGAATAAAGGGCATAAATCAATAGCATTAGGTGATAGTCCCAAGGGAGACAGTGGGGGAAGGAAGGACAGCAGGAGGGGAAGAGGGAGAGAGATTGCTTGGGGGAACATCTCCATTTTAAAGGAAAGAAGTCAGCAAAGGAGAGAGAAGACTTGTCTGAGAAGGAGTCTGAAGACCACAGGAGTGCTCTGTCATAGAATTCAGGAGATCCAAGAAGAGGGCTGAAAAATAGAGGGATGGGGAGAGAATAGGAGTCATCGTTGACATCTGACGCCACAGAGGGATGGGAGAGCTGGAAAGCTGTGAAAACACTCCAGGGTCTGGCATCCGGGAGGCCTCTGGTGACTCTGACGAGGGCAATTCCGGTGGTAGTGCAGAAGCAGCACATCTCTGATCTCACAGAGCCACAGGGCTGACCCAGAGGTGAAGGAGTGGAGACACCAAGTGGAGACCACTTCATCACAAAGGTAGAAGGCAGAGATTAAGGGAAAGGTGGTCAGAGCAGGAGCTGGAGAAGGAAGGGGATAAAGAGACTTCTAGAGAAGAGACTGAGGATGTGAGGAAGAGGGAGCATGAAAGGCTCAAAGAGGAGGTGTAAGGAGAGAAGATCTGCAGCACAGGCAGATAGATTAACTTCAGGAGGAAGGAGGGGGACCTCATCTTCAGAAGCTGGGAAGGCAGGTAGCAGGAGCTCATACCAGCTGGCATCAATCATTTTGATAATGGTAACAGTCACCATTTACTGAGCTCCCCCCCCTTTCAGGCGCCAAACGCACTGCATACATTATTTCTAACCTTTCAACGTGGTATTGTAATCCTCACTGTACAAGGGAGAGAAGTTAAGTCAATTACCATCACAGAGCTAAAAAGTAGCAGGTTCAGGATCAGAGTCAAGTATGCTTGATCCAGAGCCCACAAGCCTTCCAATGCGCCACATGAAGTGGGAGGAAAGTCACCTGTTCAAGGCGATAGGGTAGGACGACACTGGGCCGTGAGAAATTGGTTAGGGAAGCCTCAACAGGATGAACAGGAAGTTACTTGAGAGCTGAGAGAGCCACGCTGGGAGTGGGCAGCAGGACTCTGGGGTGGACCCAAGAAGCTGCTAAATAATCCCAGCAGGCTTCAGTAAGCGGGGGCACCTAGAGTGACAGGGATGTAAGTATCCAGAAGACTCAGCCCTCAACTGAGTAGATGTACTTTGCATATTGGGGGGTGGGGAGGGGTGGTAATCAATGTTTGCTGAAAGAATCCTTAGAAGCAGGAGAGTCCGGAGAAGGAGATGGTGTGGTGACAGCGAGATGGCATGTTGACTCTGAATGGTGCCATGGGTTATCCAGAGGGAGATGTTCAAGAGGAAGGCAAGTGTATTTCTTGACTCATTTATTGCCTATTTCCCTACACACACACAAGCGCACGCACACACACACACACACACACACACACTCACTCACACCACACACACTCCACAATGTAATCTTCATGAGGGCAGGATTTTGTCTGTCTTGTTCACGGTTACACCCCCAGTGCCTAACACACTGCCTGGTACATAGTAGGTGCTCAATTGTAAATTGTTGGATAAATGAATATAGGGGTCTGAGAGACCGCAGAAGATGCCTAGGTACCATTAAAGCCCAAGAAAGGATGAGTTCCCCTAGGGAAACATTAGAGAGGAGAAAGAGGAACAGGCTGAAGTCAGAGTCCTACGGAACACACTTACTGAAGAAAGGAAAGGAACAAGAGGAGGCAGCAAAACTGGGGTGGGGAGGGGAGATGGAGCAGTAGGAGAGGAGAGAGTACAGTGGGAGACGGGAGAGAGGAAAGAACTGAGTCACAGAACCAAGACAGGAGAAGGACTTGAGGATACAATGGGGTGGCCGGGGGTTCAAATGCTGCAGGACTGCTCCAACAGAATCACTGGGAAGAGGGCCCAGAAGATTATCTGGTCCAAGAGAGAGACTTGCCAGAGCAGCAAGTTAGGGATGAGGCTGGACCTAAAGCCCTGTGGACCAATTGGAGACATCTCAAATTAGAGTCCTGCATCCTCCAGCACCACCTGACAATTCCTTGAGCTGCATGGAAACACAGAGGAGGAACCCAATAGTTTCCTGAAATCATATGATTATTAAATTGTTCATTTCCTGTTCTTAGAAATGTAGTCTCTTCACAATGCTTTTGAATCAAGTGAAAACATCTTAATTGACTGAGCTGAGCTGCCTTCAAACTCAGAATTCCGGGTCAGGGTGGGCTCTCTTGCATTTCCTGGAAATCCTGCTCCTTTTTTGCATGTCCTTACAAATACACAGTCAGCAACAGTCAACATTAACTAGCAGCTGCTACACGCCAGGCACTTGACCAGTATCTCCTCTTCAAACACCAGTACAAGGGTGGGCTTAATACTCCGCTCACTGGCAGGGAGCACACTGCTTTCCCAGTGGACCACAGCCAGGGAGTATTGGAGCCCAGACTTCTAAGCAGGTATGTCTGATGCTAAAGTCCCTGGCGATGTTTTTCTACTCCATCATGATTTGCCCTCCTCCAAACAACCTGTCAGGTGGTATGATCACATAGAAGTCCTCAAATAAACTCTTGGGCCCCATTTGATGGAAAGATCTCAGTCTGTTGATATGATTTCTCATTTTGAAAGAAATGAGGAAAATCCATCATCAACAAACAGCCAGTGACCTTGAACTCAACCTGGTTGTGATATCCAGCCTGCTTCTCTGCCAACATTTCCCTTTTTCCTCCTAGCAAATCATAAAGAACCCAAGGCTGTGTGGGCTGACAGGCCTGGGGGAAGGAGGCCTGGCCCCAGGTGACTACATCACACTTTGGATAGTTCATGCATGTTCCCATTCACACCCAAAGGGGGATATATGGTGGCTTTGTCTATGAAAAAATCAGTGAAATTGAATGGTGGAAATAGAAAGGAAATCTAAGAGTTATATCAGGGTTCAAATTCTCAGGGATGTGGAGGGAACAAGGTAGAAGGAGGTCAACAGTAGAGGGAAGCTCCAAGCTCTCTACCCCTCCCCACTGACATTGGAATAGTTCCATTTCTACATATTTTGCATATGGAGATTTCCATTAAGATTTTATTTGGAGAAAACCTTTGGAGGCCAAAAAAAAAAAAAAAAAAAAGAATAAACAATACAATAAAAACTGAAGGTAATTTAAAGAGAAGGGGAGGACTAACATAAGCTGAGTGCTTATAAGGCCCGTGCTTGGTATTTAAAGGCCCTAAGTCCCAAGAAGATTATCATGTCTCCAACCCCCATGTGTAATTCAAAATAAAAATCAATATTAAGCTATAAAACATAAAAACTTACATGTTTGTTGCAATAAAAGTGACTTATTTCTCCATTTGTCTAATTTCATAAGTCTAGATATGCTCATCCAAGCTGACTGTTCTCTTTTTACCTGGCCTCTGATTTGCTGGGGTCCTAAGTGTGCTCATTCCATCCAGGGATTGATCCAGGCTGAAATTTTCTCCAGTCTCCACAGTAGTCCTGGGAAAAGAGGCATTGCCATTCTTTCATATAGTCAAGGAAACTGGGTGCTCAAGGGGGTTCAGTAACTGGCTGAATGTCACATGGCAAATAAGGAATGAGGGAGGCATGAGAACCCAGCTCTGTCTGCCTGACTCTGAATTCCAGGTTTTGTCGAGCACTCCTAGGTTCTTTCTCCACTCCTGGCTTCAACCAAATTAAAGCAATAAGGTCAAGATGAAGGTTTTAAAATCAGAATCCAAAGATATGTGGCCACGCAAATGTGTGTGGCATGCAGCAAGTACTCAGGAAATAGCCCCTTTCCATCTCCTTTCCATGGGTGCCAGGGCATTGGGTCCTAGCTTCAGCTGGTGGAGCCTGGGGCCTGAACCAGGGTGAGGCTGCCATCTGTCTGTGCAGAGGCCTCTCCCGTTTGATCCCCGACTCCACTCTTGCAGGTTGACACATCTCCCTGAGCCAGGCCTTGCCAGGAGCGCTGCATGCAAACTCGGCTGTGGGCTAGGGCACGCTAACTGGAGCTGGCGTCATGGACTTCGTCATGAAGCAGGCCCTTGGAGGTGAGGCCCGAGCCCAGCACCCCTCACTCCCCGACCTGGGTCCCAACCTAGGTGGGAGGGGTCCGCAGAGCGCCACGCCCCTCTATCCCCAGCTCTGTCCCCCTCTTACCCCCTCCTTCTCCCTCCCCAAACCACCCACTGTAGGGGCCACCAAGGATATGGGGAAGATGCTGGGGGGAGAGGAGGAGAAGGACCCAGACGCGCAGAAGAAGGAGGAGGAGCGACAGGAGGCTCTGCGGCAGCAGGAGGAGGAGCGTAAGGCCAAGCATGCGCGCATGGAGGCAGAGCGCGAGAAGGTCCGGCAGCAGATCCGAGATAAGGTCAGCGCCTGAGTCCCTGCTCTCACTTTAGACCTGGCTCTGAGCACCACTCTCCTCATAGGGTAAAATGAGTGTCACAGAACAGCTCCCTCAAAGGAGCGCTATGGGGGTTAAATAAGATAATGCTCATGAGAGGTTTTCCCTAATGTTTGCTGCTATGGCCCACAGTCTTGTACCGAAGACACTGGAGACCAAACGTTTGCAATCCAGAATTTGGGACTTTTAGGAAAGTTCCATAGTGCCCGGAGCACCTGTTATACTTACATGTCACTTTCAATGGGTCTGCAGCTCCCGCCCTCTGCCAAACAATTCAGTACATGTCTAGTCTCACCACTGCCAAAAACCAAGGCTATAAGTAGCCTCCCATTAGCTCAAATCATAGGGGAAGACTTTGAGATGTCAAATCCTGGGGGGTTTCAGAAGAGCAGAGACGTTATTACGGGCAGGTAGTAATTTTAAAGGAAACCCTATGCACGGACTCTTCTGGGGCACCTGTTAAGGACAGGCACAATCCCATAAGGAAGGCATCCTTATCCCTATTTTATAGATGAGAGGGCTGAGGCTTGGGGAGTTTCCATGAGCGGCCCCAGCTGAGCCTGCATGACCTTGAGACCCACCCAGATCTCTCCTTGCCCCATTCATGCTCATGTCTGCCCTCCTCTTCCCCAGTACGGGCTGAAGAAGAAGGAAGAGAAGGAGGCAGAGGAAAAGGCAGCCCTGGAGCAGCCCTGCGAGGGGAGCCTGACCCGGCCCAAGAAGGCTATCCCTGCAGGCTGCGGGGATGAGGAGGAGGAAGAGGAGGAGAGCATCCTGGACACGGTGCTCAAATACCTCCCGGGGCCACTGCAGGACATGTTCAAGAAGTAACCGGCCCTCCTGCCCTGTTCCCACTCCACTTTTTCCTTTTTTTTTTTTTAATTCTTTCTTTTCTTTTTATTCAGTTAAGTCTCAATTCTGAAGGGGAAAACCTCAGTTGACCTCTGCCCCCCTTCCCCGGCCAGGGACTCCTCCCTCTCAGCACTCCCTCACACCCCCTTCATCCCAGGGTATCCAGCCCCCACCTCACTTCCAAGTTGCTTGAAAAAGGGAAGGCAGCTTTCCCCCAGGAGGGGGCATTGAACCCAGTGCCAGAGGCACTGAGGGCCCCCTCCAGAAGCCTAAGGTCTATGCTAGTGTGGTAACCCCCATACATTCCTTCATGCACCCCACTGCCAGGAGGACCATTGTCCCCAGCCAGCCAAAGTAAGACACATTCCAGCCCTGCCCAGCATGCTGACCTTTGGCCTCTGACCCCCAGGGGGCTTCCAGGTCAGGGCAGGGGCGTTGAGTGGCCTGGCTCTGAGGAAGGGAGTCAGGGTAAGCCTGCCCTGTGAGGGCCCACTGAGAGGCCCCGCTGTATTCTGGCCAGGCCTAGGTCTGGGCAGGAGTCTGGGGCTCTCCTTCTTCCCTCCCCGAGATTACACCCAGCCCAGGATCACTCCTCTCCCAACCCCCACCTGAAGAGGTATAGCCCCTGCCAAGCCAGTCCCTCCAAATGGATCCTCTTTGGACTTTAACTCATCTGTGGAGAGTCCCCAGGGTAGAGCAACCCCTTGTTTCCCCTCCTCCACTTGGGTCCTAGGGCCCCACTGCCAGGCTGGGCCCAGTTTGCCCAGCCAAGGGGCTGCCCAGGACCCCCAGAAAATACTTGGAGCCATTGGGCAGCGATGGCCCATGCCATGGGACCCCACCATTGGTACAGCCAAGCTGCCCCATTCTTATCCACCCCACTTCCCCACCCCATCCTGTCCATGTGCTTCCAGGGCCCCATGGTCCCCAGGAGGACCCTTCCTGGCCAAAGCCCCAAGGCTTTGGGGAGAAGCCAGTTTCCACTTGACAGAAGGCATCTGTCCATTCATCTCATTGGCCAAGAACAAACTCTCCTCTGGGATGTGTGAAAATGACATTTCTTCCCCCCCCCACACCCCAAACTGTCAAGGCCTCCTGCTCAGTCAGTTGTGTAAGAACTGGGGGGCCATGGAGCAAATGAGAGAGGAAAGTGTGTGTTGCAGAGACTGCACCAGCAATTGTGTGTCCAAAGACTGTACCTGTAGGTGTGTCATTAGAGTGTACATGTCTTGAGATTGCATGTGTAATCACGTCCCCGTGTTAGGTAGAGACCGGGTATGGTAGGTAGCCTTGTGTATGTGTGCTTGTTTGAGGAGGTGTGTATGAATTGAGATTGTGTCATTTCTGTTTTCTAGCCATCTTGTGGTAGAGTTTGCACATGTCGGCTTGTGTCTGCATGTGTTTTCAAAATGGCATGTGTGTCTGGAGAGAAGGTACGTGTTAGATGTGGAGGAAGTATGTGTTTGAGAGAATGTCAGATGTGCTGAGACTGTTGTGCGCATGTGTGTGGCTCTGAATAGGCAGTTGTGTGCAGAATGTGTGCTTAGGGAAAACGAACATAGGTAAGATGCCCCCTTGTGGCCCCAAAACCATTGGTCATGGGTGGCCACATCCAACAGGAGACCTTGTCCTTGGCCTAGAGTCCTCCCGCCCTTGGGGGGTTCCTGCCTGAGGTCCTCAGAAGCCCACTGGGACTGACCCTGGCAGTGCCCCAAGAAGCCATGCTGGGCCCCCACCAGGGCCTACCCCAAAAGCAGGGCCCAGGGAGGGGGCGACTTGCCTGTCCCTGAAGCTCCTGCCCCACTGACCCCAGTTTGCATTCTGCAGGTTTTCCATTTTAGTGGATTTATGCTTTCAGTTCAGAGAGAGACATGTGTCTTCTCTGTCCGTTTCCAATAGTTAAAGCCATATCAGTTAGACTGCAATACTTTAAAGACGAGACAAAACAATCCATATGTTTAGGGAACCAGAAAAATCCCCTGGTCTGTCCCTTCTCTAGGGAGCAGGGCTTCAGCAGCTCCAGCTCCCTGGATTTGCCCTTCTCCCCCGCCCCCGCCCCCTCCCCTGTGCCTCCGTGTCCTGCCCCCCACCCAGGGGGCCTGTGTCTGTGCCTGTGTCTGTGATGGGGAGCCACCTCGCACCCCTATTGTCTGTTTGTCTGTGTCTCTTTTCCCGGGCAGGATGGTCATTCTCTAGAGCCCTGGGGTCCTGGGATAGAGACAGGCAGGGCCCAGTCCAGGGGCCCCAGGCCTCCCCAAACCGTGTGTGTGAGCCCCACCCAGACACAGATGTGGATCCCAAGCGTTCAAAAAGGTCTCCCCCTTGACAGGGGCCCACAGATCTCAAAGCTAGTGCCAGGGCATAGAGAATGCCAGATGGGCAGTACAGAGTGAGCCTCAGGAAGCTTCAGATGAGCAGGGGAACCCAGCCATGCAAGATATCCCAGGTGGTCGTGAGGGATACCAGACCCTCAGAGGATGTCCCTGGTGGTCTCCACAGCCCCTCTGCACCCCCAGAGTGGGCTCAGGGTTTTCCCCATAGGAGTTACCCTCCCGGCTGGCTGGATTAGTCTGGTGCATGGCCTAGACTCCTCCAGACTCCTCAGGCCTACTCCTGAGAAGCAGGACTAGAAGTCTTCCTGGAGGTGGGAGCAAGGGAGAATTTCAGCATGGGGCATACCTGCCTCCAACCACTGCCAGGTAATCACTGTCAGGTCCGGGGGGACATGATAACTGTCATTCCTGATACAGACCTGACTGTGGAAAGAAGCTAACGTGTGACCCAGTGAAGATGTTGTGTGCAACACACTCATGTGGAGGGAGAGAGGGAACAAAATATGTGTGGGGTATGCTCTAGCAGGGAAAGGATGTTCACACGACGTACCTGGGGTGGGAAGTGTGTGCGGCCCACTGGATGGGAGGGGGATGGGTGTGCCACACATAAATGGGGCAGTGTGCATGTGATATACTTAGGAGGCTGGGATGGGGGGGAGCAGTCCCAGCATTCAGCGCACACTTACAACATATCAGGGAGACACTCTCCAGCCAGGGTAATAAGAAGGAGCAATCATTTGTATATGGTGAAAACAATGAGATGCAAGGGAGTGGGCACCACCTGATGTGGGCATGCGTGGTTGCCAGGGAAGGCCACGGCCAGACTTGCATGCCTGGGAACTCACCAGCAGAGAGGAGGGAGAAGGCTTCTCTGGATCACCCATGCTGGGTGCTGGCCGTGAGCCAGGACCTGCACACAGAGACAGCCTCAGCTCCTGGAAGGTGTCCTTACCTGCAATACTGTGTGGGGTCCCCTCCAAAGGCAAGCAGGAAGTCAAGAGACCCTCTTAAATAGGGGGTGTGTGTGAGAGAGAGACAGAGACAGAGAGGGAAAGAGAGAGGGAGGGAAGTAGCAGGGGAAGAGGGAGAGAGAGAGAACAGAAGTATCTCAGCAGCCCAGGCCCCACTCAGGTGGGACAGCTAGTGGGCGACGAAGCTGCCCTACAGGCTCTGGCTAGAGTAGAATGGGCAGACCCCCAGCCCTGAGAGCCCCACCGCCCGGCTGCTCCGTCCTAGGGTCCTGCACACCCTTGACTGGACAGGCAGCTGGGGATCAGATGGCTCAGGTGAGGTATGTCTCCTGGGCCTGAGAACATGCCTCCTCCCATATGTCCCTACTCCCCTTGCTGCTCCTGCTGCCCTCCTCCTTCACTGGGGAGAGACTGGGAGGTGCTTGTGCTGGCCCTGGGGTGGGGGTCCTAGTGAGACCCAGGTGAGGACGACCATCCTGCTCTCGCGGGGGAACCCCTTTCCCACATCTGTGCTGTGTCCTTGTTGCTCTGCTTTCTTTAAATGTGTCAGTGCCTGGGGGGAGGGGAGGGGCACCCCCTCATGCCCCCTGAACCTGACCAAAAGCCATGGCTGTTGCTCCCCCCTTTGTATGACGCAGATGCTAAGATGTACCAAATCAACCATGACAACAAAGAAAAGACCTTGTACAGCAACTCTTGGTCTGTCTGTCCTCTTCTGTCTGTTGGCATCGCCAGGGCGACATGGGGCATCAGCTGAGGTGAGAGGGAGCTGAGCTGCAGTGCTCAAGAGGCCCCAGAAAACCTTCCACTTTACCCTCACTGCTGGCCGGGACCCTGGAAATGACTCCAGAAATCAACTGAGGCCAGAGTCAGGGCTGGCCCCAGAGATTCAGGGCCACTCACCTCCTGCCCTTCAAAGTCAACTGTGCAATGAACCCGTGGAGCTGGTGTCCCAGCCTGGTCGCAGTACCCACACCCCATCCCTGGCCATCCTTCTCTGAAAGCTCCTCGGGATGTGGCAGAGCAACACGAAGCCAGGTCCCACGGGTGGGCAGAGGTCTGTCACTGGTCATCCCACCAACCCTGAGGGAGTTCCTAATGTCTGCCAGCCCATGTGTGGGAGCTGGGGACACACCGACAGGATACCACTCAGCATTGCTGCTGGACACAGACACTTCCCAGACCTTGAGTCAGGACAAAACCAGAGCCCCTTTCACCCTTGGCTGCCCCCACCGTTGCTCTGCCTTAAACTGGGCCTCATTTTTTTCTCTACTCGGCTAGGCACCTCCCATTCCTCACACACTGGTCTCCCAGCTTCTACATTTTCCCTTTGTGCATCCTCTCCCCACCACCCCACCCCACCTAGAAGAGACTCATCAAAACACAAACTTAACCATGTCATTCCCTTGCCCAACACCATTCAATGGTCCATAGGAAAGCACCTGCCTATAGGATAACATCGAAATCGTCAAAATGGCCCTCTGTGATTCGACCCCAACCTGCCAGGTCAGACCCACACCCAACTCTGAGCCAAGCCTCGCCCCCCCCCACACACACACATACCATGCTGTTTTGTGTTTACAGACTCTGTCCCCTCTGCCTGAAATGAATGGTACCCTCCCCCTCTCTGGTATACGTCTTCAACTTCTCAAGATGTAGCTAAGACGTCATCTCCTGTGTGAAGCCCACCCTGACACAAGCCCCTTCCCCACCCCCACAGCAGACTCTGTTGCTGTGCTCACAACACAGAGCCTCACAGCTGCGTGCTCAGACAGCACTGGGATGGCTGGTGGGTTCCGTCACCCAGCAGAGTGATCTTGAACAAGCCACTTAACCCCTCTGAGTGTTTGCTCGCAAGTAGAATGGGATAATAATTGTTCTGACCTTCACAGTTGTGAGGAGTAAATGAGGTCGAGCACTCACACTCTTAGTGCTGCATGCCAAGCATTCAATGAATGGCACCTTGCAAATTCTATGGTAATTTATGTTGCTGCAATGTCTCCCTCTAACTTGGGAGTCTCTATAGGTGCCATGCTGGCTGGTGCCCCAATGCCTCCCAGCCCCCACTGCAGAGTCTAGCCAGCAGCGGGTCCTCAGGAATCCCAATGCTGACTCAGGGTCCAAGTGGTCAATGTCCGTCCCTTTTACTTGGTGGCCACAGTCACTTTTCCTTTAGCTTTCTGCACCTACTGGGTAGTAGAGGGAGGGGAGGCAGAACCTGACCCCTCTCTGTCCTATGCCCTAACATCACCCATCCTGCCTTTCTCCCAGATCTGCCCATCATTCTGGACTAGCGCACTAAAGGTAGTCTCCTAGACTCTTGGAGTCGGGAGCCCAGTGTGCGATGGGAGGCTGCATTAGTTATCCACTGCTACATAACAAGCCACCACAAACTTGGGGGCTTAAAGCAACACATGTTGATCATCTCACAATTTCTCTTGGGAGACCAGGCACAACTGAGCTGGCCCCTCTGCTTCAGTGTCTCTTGCCAAGCTGCAGTCAAGGTGCAGGCCAGGGCTGGTGTCTCAACTGACAGTAAGGACATCTTCCAAGGTCATGTGATTGCTGCCAAGATTTAGTTCCTGTTGAAGGGCCTCAATCCCTGGCTGACTATTGGCCAGTGGCTGTCTTTTGTATCTCACTATGTAGGACCCTCCATTAGGGCAGCACACAACATGGGAACTTTCTTCATCAAAGTACACAAGCCAAGAAGGCAACAGAGAGCATCGGCTGGTAAGATGGAAGGCTCAATGTTATGTAAACTGATTGGGGAAGTGACATCCCATCACTTTTGCCATATTCTATTGGTTAGAAGTCATAGGCCCTGCCCATGCCTACACAAGGAGAGGGTTACACAAGGATGTGACTAGCAGGGCAGGGATCACTGGGGGACATCTTAGGGTCTGCCCCAACAGAGGCTGAGGCAACTTCTCCCTTCCCTACAAAGAAGCAAGAGTTGAGCAGGGCCTCAGAGGAGCCAGAACCAAACCTCATCTACCACAGGGTCCCAAGTAGTGGAGGAAGTGTGTCAGAGCAGAATAAGGGCCAACAGTGGGCTCCCCCTGGGCTTCTGCAAGACCGAAGCCATTCCCAGAGCCAGGGGCTGGGCTCTGAGGGCCTTCCAAGGCTGGAGATTGGAGAGCAATGGAACATGAGGGATTTGGGCTTCCCTGAAAGTCCATGTGTGTTCTTTCAGCAGGCCAGACACTGTCTTCCCAAGACCCAGGTCCCTCAGTAAATAATCCAGACCCAGACACTCGGATGCTTTTCCTCTGCCTGCCTTGCCGCTCCTTTCCACTCAGTGGCACCCCACAGTGCCCTGTGCCCTGGTCGGGAAATGACAGCATCTTCTTACTTTCAGTCCTGAAGGTCTTCTCCTTAGAGTCCTAACCGTCTCTTAAACAGTACTTACTGAGCTCCCACCACTTGCTAGGCACTGTACTAAGTACCAAAAACACCAATCACACGGCCCCTTCCACCAAGAATCTACCTGCTAATGGAAGAAACGGGCAGATAAACAGTCCAATTAGCCACCATAACATGTGCGGTGATACAGGCAAATCAGGGTGCTTGGGGAAGGCTCCCTGGAGGAGGCAAGATCTGAAATGGGTCTTTTTTTTATATATAGATTTTATTTATTTGACAGAGAGAGACACAGGGAGAGAGGGAACACAAGCAGGGGGAGTGGGAGAGGGAGAAGCAGGGTCCCCACTGAGCAGAGAGCCCAATGTGGGGCTCGATCCCAGGACCCTGGGATCATGACCTGAGCCGAAGGCAGAGGCTTAACGACTGAGTCACCCAGGCGCCCCTGAAATGCGTCTTAAATGAGAAGTCAACCTGGTGGGAGAGGAGGGCACTCTAGGCAGAGGGGCTGGCACAAGCAAAGGCAGGGAGGAGACAAAAGTAGTCCAACACGGGTGGTGGGTGTCAGGGAGGGAGAAGCAGGGGACGTCTGCAGGATCTTATTATATTCTTGGTGAAAAGTTGAAAGCCTGAGAACATCAACAGGGTGCCAGGAGGTGGAGCTTGGGCTCTCCCTGCAGGCCATGGGGAGCCACTGAAGGGTCTTGTGACATGATCAGATGTGCAGATTGAGGAAGATCATTAGGGTTGTGAGGAGGAGGAACTGGGTTCCAGGAAGGAGCTGGTACAGTGTCAAGGTTGGAGATGGTGAGGTCTGGCCTTAGGCAATGGCAAAGGGTGGGAGAAGCGGACAAACTGGGGGGCTACCCAAGAGGGCAAATTGGCAGGACTTGAGGATTGGATGTGTGAGGCATGGAGGAGGAAGAGGTCGAGGCAAAAGCCTGTGTCTCCATCTTGGGTGGCTCTATTCTCCAAGATCTAGAAGGCTAGTGGAGACCAGTTTGGGGGATGATAATGAGTTTGCTTTGGGGCTTCTGGATTTGAGGCACCTGGGGACAGTCTAGTGGCCAGTCTGCTGTCCACGCCATAAAAAGACAGGAAAAGCACTAAGTGTACTTTGCATGGGCTGGCCCCCAAATGGAGCAATGTCTTGACCATTTACTTTCTTTACCACAAGGATCAAAGCAGAGGAAGTCAAGAATCTATCCTCTTATGCAACCCAGGAGTCCGCCTTGCGCCATCTTTGGTAGAGGGTACTCTCTGCTTGCATTCCCCACAGTGTGGGAGAGCTCATTACAGTCGGACAAGGGCCTTCTTTCTCCTAAACCAAAAGTTGCCAGGAGGCAGGGGTTAATGAAGCTTCCTCCAGCATTCCTTTAATTGACTGCAAAACTCTGCTTCCAGACCACTCACTTAGCACTTGTAATTAACTGGGGCTTCTTGCCTGATCTAAGAGAAGTTTCGATACCCCTCAGACAATGTTTTCTCAGCTGGGATTCTCCAGCTGGAGCCATCTCTAAACAACAGCCTCTTCTCAGGCACTGACCTGGGTTTGAATGCAGGTTCCAGCCCTTCCTTCATCTCTGTGTGAGCTGGGGTAAGCTCTTCTCTGCCCCAGGCACAGGGCTAGCACGAGGTGAGGCTCAGTGGGTAGACCCACAGCTGCTGGTATTACCACCTCCTTGGACTCCAAGTTCTGATATCCACCCCATCCTGGGGCAGGCCCACTGGTCTCACCAACTCCCTGCTCCTCTTACAGTGACAGACAATGACCATGACCCTGTCTACAAGAGGGTTAAGGTAGCCCATCTTACAATACATAAGAGGGGAGGAAGAAAAGGGAAGAAGAACAAGGAAGCCTCCACTTACTAAGCCCCCACGCCACACCATAACAGGGTTGTTGCCCGAAAGGAACCATCTCTGCTCATCCTACAGGAATCTGTGAGGTCAGGATTATGCCCACTTTACATAAGACAACACTGGGGCTCAGAAGTAGAGGCATATAATAGGCATGAGTATAGGCTTTGGTTTTCAGACAAACCTGGCTGGGAATCTTGATTCCTTCTGTCTGGTCTTGGGCATATGACTCTCTTGGTTTCCTTATCTATTTAAAACAAATGAGTATATACTATATGTTATCTATACTGGAATAAAAATAAAAATAAAAGACTATAATAATACCTAACTGCCCCCCACCATCACCACCAGGAGCATTAAGGGAACTAAATAAAATAATGTCTGTAGATCTCCTAGCACAGTGCCTGGCTCATAACAGGCACTTAAACAATGACAGCCATTGTTACAAAATGCTACTATCACTATGTCAAGAGTGATGAAGACAAATAAGAAGAGGAGAATAGGAAAGGAGAGAGAAGGACAGAAAAGGATAAGGAGATGAATTAATTTCAATAAAAATCCTCAAGTCCTCCAGGGGCACCTGGGTGGCTCAGTCGGTTGAGTGTCCAACTCTTGATTTTAGCTCAAGTCATGATCTCAGGGTCATGAGATCAAGCCCCAAGTCAGGCTCCACGCTCAGCAAGGAGTCCGCTTGAGATTCTCTCTATCCTTCTCCCTCTGCCCCACTCCTGCTCTCTCTCTCTCTCTAAAATATATCTTTTTTAAAAATCCTCAAGTCATCCAAATAGTAAACTGGTAATGTAGATTTAAAACCAACTCTCATGTCTTTACACATATTACATACAAAACAAGCTGAGAGGCAGGGGTCGCAAGTGAGAAGGGAGACAGGAGGGAACAACTGCCTCTTCTAGGAAGCTCTCATCAGCTCAAAAGAGACTTAGCAATGTGTATTAGTTACCTGTTGCTGTATAACAAATTATCCCAAAACTTAGTGGCTCAGAAAAATATACATTTATTTTTCTCTCACAGTTTCTGAGAGTCAAAAATTCTGGAGTGGCTTCACTGGGTGGTTCTGGATTGGGGTCTCTCATGAAGTTGCAATTAAGATGTCAGCTGGGGCTGCAGTCTCATCTGAAGACTGGGGCTGCAAGGCCCACCTCCAAGATGGCTCAGTCACATTGGCAGGAGGCTCCCTCTCCAAAGGGCTTTTTAAGTGTCCTCACAATACGGCAGCTAATCTTCTCCCAGAGTGACTAATCCAAGAGAGCAAAGTGGAAGATGCAATGTCTTCTATGACCTAGCCTCAAAAGCCACACCGTCACTTTTGCAGTATTCTGTTGGTCACACAGACCAGCTCTGATTCAATGTGGGAGGATACTACACAGGGCACGAACAGCAGGAGGGAAGATCACTGGGGGCTGGGGGCCATCTTGGAGGCTGCCTGCCTCACAATGCATACCTCAGCCCGCCTTCAGCCCCTCCCTAGTCAGCAAATACTCCTTCATTCATCCATCCACTCAACAAACACGTCCTCATTCTTTTCTTCAGCAAACTCTTCCCAGGGGACCTCTCCATGGCCAAACACCAGCCTGGGGGCTGCCTTGTAAACCTGAATCTGATATGGTCATGGAAGCTCAAAGTCCAGGCACGTACACCAACATACAACAGAGCATCATGAGAAAACACTGGGATTTCCCCCAAACAGACCTGGCTACAAGCCTGACTTGTTATGTTGAAGCCATTTGATCTTGAGCACATTATTTTACCCCTCAGGGCCTCCATACAAAGGGATAATAGTACTTGCACTGCCCAGCTTTGCGACAAATGTACTGAAGCACCCAGCACATAGCAAATTCTCAGTAAATGCTGACTAATACTATTACATTAATACTGCTGCCCTAATAAATGGAGATTGCACTTCCAAACTGGACAGCAGCCCCATCTTGGTTTCCCGTGCCCCCCAAGAGAAAGCTAGGCTCTTGGGCCCCAAGACTGGCCCCCAGCTCCTGCCTGCCACGTCCTCTCAAAGCCCTGACTGAGTCCTGCTGTGGCTCTGACAGCCAGAGGGCTCCCTGGCTGCCAGCCCTAATCAGCAGCTCCAGCCGAGACCTCAAACTGATTTGCCATCGTTTAGCTGGGAAGCGAGAGCTCTTCTTGACTCGCGGCCAAAATCCATTTTGAGAGCAAAGTAATCACCTCCGTGGCGGGTGTCCGGAGAATGTGATAGAGATCTAGGACAAAAAGTCTCCATCCTACCACCCAGAACCGCTGTGTGTGTCCTCACGAGGCAGCGTGCCCCCCACACCCCACACTTCACGCAGTCTAATACAGTGAATGCCTCTCAAACTTTGCAGCAAGTGGGGATTTTTTAGGAATACTGGTGCCTGGCTTGGGCCCCCAGACTTTCTGACTCAATTGGTAAGGGCTGTATCCTGGGGATCGGAGTTCTTTCAAGCTCTCCAGGTGGTTTGAATGGGCAGCAAGGTTGGCGAACTGGTAATCCAATGCACACAGCATCAGCCTCACCTGCACGCACATATCTCTGCATCCATCAGACAATTGTTTATTGAGCACCTACAATGTGCCAGGCACTGTTCTAGGAACTAGAGATAACACAGAGAACAAAGTGCTTGTCCTCATGGAATTGACATTCTAGTCAGAGGAAGTAGACAAGAAACAAAAGAATACGTGAAATATATCATATGTTAGACAAGAATAACTGAGAAGTCACACGTGTGGCCAGTCCCCCATACACTAGCTGATAGCATCTGCCCTGTTTACTGCTTACCAGCTTCTGATCCCCAGCCTGGACCCAGACCGAGTCTTCATTACAACCACACAGTGATGCCAACTCACACAATAACCCCAACTGTGGCCACACGCTAAGCCCGACACAAGCAGAGTGAGGTTTGACCCCGGTCAGAGACAAGCCCTAAATCTCGATAGCCCTGCCATTTGCTCAGGCCCCCAATTCTCCCAAGAAGCCAGCACTTCATGTGCTCTCGCCCACCTCCCTGGCCCTGCCTCAGATCCCAAACTTGGCTTTACTATGCGCAACTTCCCCTACAGAAAAACCACCGGGTTTTCTAAGGATCTTTACTACTAGTGTCGAGACGCACAAGAAAACAGATGGGCTAAACAGATGGGAAAGGCCTCCGAGTGGTAAGGACCCTTGGAGGGAATCCCACCTCACCCCTTCATTTTACAGCCAGGCCCAGAGAGGTTAATATGTAACTTGCCTCAAAGTCACACAGCAGCAAGTTAGCAGTGGAACCAAAATCAGGACCCAGGTCTCTTCTTAATCCAGCGCTCTCCCTGCTACCCCATCCCGCCTCCCTCAGAGAACACAGGGAGCATTACCCATCTGGGAAAACAGCCCCTAGAATTTCCTCTAGGAACCCACTCTTCCTCTGTTCTCTATCCATGATTTGGGTGAAATCTGATCCCCGGGCCCCATGATTGGTTGGAGGGTAGACACAAGACCTAGGCAAGGCAAGGCGGGGCAGGGAGGCCTGCTGAGATGTGCCAGGTGCTCTGGTTCACCTAAACCTGGGGACCAGGGCTGGCCGTGGCTGCTGCCATGTTGCCATCTCGTGTGGGCAGAGGATGAAGCCAAGCCAGGATGGAGGCGAGATTTGAGAGGTGGAGGGAAATGGGGCTGTGGGACATCTTTGACCCTCAACCCAGCCGTACCTGGAGGAATTCTCACCTGTGGCACTTTAGTCTCATGGGTCAGTAAATCACCTGGCGCTCACAGCCAGTTTTGTTGGGCTTCTGTCACTTGCAGGTCTAACCGTTACAGACAGGAATCCCTTTCTGGCTCTCCCTGAAACTCTCTTACCTGCATCAAATCATCTTCCTCTCTGACCCCGACTGTCCTTGTGCCCTTGGTCCTCCTCCATTCGTACAGCCTCACAGAGGGGTGCCTCTCTCCACATGGCACTGGCTTCTCCAGCTTCTTTCTTATTGTGCTGGGCAGGACAGTGGCCACCCAAAGATGTCCATGTCCTAATCCCTGGAACCCGTGAATGTGTTGTTACCTTACATGGCAAAGAGGAATTAAGACTGCAAATGAAATTAAGGTTGCTAATCAGCTGACCTTAAAATAGGGAGATTATGCTGGATTTCCCAGTTGGGGTCAATGTAATCACCAGGGTCCTTAAAAGTGCAGGAGGGAGGCAGAAGAAAGAACCAGAGACATGGTAGCATGAGAAGGACTCAGCCCAACACTGCTGGTTTTGAAGATGAAGAAAGTACCCACAAGCCAAAGAAAGCAGAAAAGGCTCCAGGAACTGGAAAAGGCAAAGAAACAGATTCTCCCCTAGAGCCTCCAGAAGGAACACAGACCTGTCCACACTTTGACGATGGCACAGTGAGACTGAGCCCCATCAGATTTCTGACCTTTAGAATTGTAGGAAACTAAATTTGCATTGTTACTGAATTTGTAGCAATTTGTTACAGCACAGATAGGAAACTAATATACACATCGAAAGACCCTGATGTTGGCATTTGAGAGACTGGTTGACATTTCATTTCTTCTGCAGCCCTGTTTAAGCATTTATCATATGCCTGACTCTGGGCTGGACGCTACAAAGAGCAAGACCAACAAGACACCCATCCCTGGCCCTCCAGGCTCCCACAGCTAGCTGAGGGCAGGAAACAGATCTGCAGTCAACTCTGACGAAGAGCGCTAAGCATGTGGGATGCTATGAGAGCCCACAGTAGAGACACCTAGACTTCCTGAAGGTGGGCACGTGTTCAGGGAGCATCTCCTGGAGGAATCAAAAGCTGAGCTTACAACCAAAAGTGGGGAGAGGNNTTCCTGGGAGAGGGAACAGCATGAGCAAAGGCTCTGAGTGGAAGGGAACATGACACATTGTGGGAACTGGAGCATGCAAAGGGTTGGAGGGGGTGTGGAAGCAGAGGCCGCGGTAGAGGCCAGGCCACGTGGAGCCCAGAATGCCAAGACAAGGAATACAGACTTCATCCACAGGTGCTGGGGAGCTACCGAGAATTTCAAGCTGAAAGAGATATGGACAGGCAGCCTGGAGGGTCAACCAAGAGCTTGGAGACCAACAAGGAGACTCCAGGAAAGAAGGAAAGCTGTGTGAGCCAGAGTACAGCCATGAGAAGGGAGTAGAAGGAAACAATGGAAAGCTAGCAAAGGTTTGGCTTGCCTGTGGCAAGTCAGGGGAGGAATGGAGTTAGCAGTGACTCTGTGCTCTGGTCTGCACCAGTGGGCAGACAGTGGAGCCCTTCTCCAAGATGGGATGCCACAGAGGCAGGGCAGGGGGATGGGAAGAGGTGGAGTCTGTGGAGCTTGGAGGCCCCCCAAGAGACGTCCCGAAGGGAGCTGCTCAGCAGGGAGTCTGAGCTGGAGGTAGGCTTTGGGTCATCACTGCTGACCTTCAAGGCCCTACAAGCTGATGGCCCAAGGGGCTGATGGGAAAGGAGAAAAGAAGTCTGGGGGAAACTTAACAGATTTCTCTCTACATGAGAAAAGGAAAAGTGATATGGCAGATGGGTCTACAGTATGGGAACAGCAGTATGCATCCTCAAGACTATAAGAAGAACTGGTGGGATTCTCAGAAACAGGACAGAGGGAGAGGGTCCAATAGACACCACAGCCCCGGCCCAGCCACCATAGTAGCCAAGAAGCCCCTAGGGTGGGGGTGTACCTTTGAGGGGCCCTAGGGACCAGCGCTGCGGTCAATCCAGCTCCCTGCCTGCATCCAAGGATGCCCATGATGCTATCCCTGCTGCCAAAGAG
Source organism: Ursus maritimus (assembly GCF_017311325.1). Classification (NCBI taxonomy): domain Eukaryota; kingdom Metazoa; phylum Chordata; class Mammalia; order Carnivora; family Ursidae; genus Ursus; species Ursus maritimus. The sequence goes on along the minus strand of NW_024423897.1, from coordinate 1,381,888 downwards.
GGGCTTGCACCATGGTGACAGGTTTAGGCCCTGGAGAACCCCCAACCTCAGCCCTCCCTTCATATGGTGAAAGGAAGGGGTCCCCTGGTCCAGAAGAGGCAGAACCAACCCCACCCCCCCCCACAACCCCCACAGTTGTTTTCTTCCCTCACCCGCCAAGCTCACCATCCTAGGGAGCGCCTAATAACTGGCTGCCAAGTCCCCTGGGGACAGACTAATGAAGCTGCCTCCCTGCTTCCCGCCTCCTCTGAGGCCTTGGCTCTGAGCCCCACCCCTCCCCACCTACTCCCATCCCTCCTGTCCTTCTCTGAAACCTCCCATCCTCCCCACCAAAGCTCTCAGGCCTAAGGGTCTCCATCTGGGCCCCAAATTGCCGGGCTTTCGATGAGAAAGGGAGAGGTCTGGGCTCTGGGAGAGGCCACAAGGGAACTGTCTGAGGCAGGAGACCCTGGGGCCAGAAAGAGAAGCCCCTTCCTATGCCTCATTTTTTGAGCATCCTTGGAACATCTGCACAGCTGTGGGACACAGGCAGCTCAGCCCACCCGCCATGTTTCTGGGGGTGTTGGGTTGCAACTGGGTCTCTGGCCCCTAGCATCAAAGGAGCCCAAGCTCAGAAGAACCAGGGCTTGGACGTCAAATGGGCATCACTTCCTCCTAGTATGTGACCTTGGGAGAAGTTTCCTAACTTCCTGGAGCCTTGGTTCCTTTGTCTGTAAAATGGGGACAATGATACCACCTCACGCAGGGAAGATGAAAGGAGGTCATATACGTAAAGCACCTGACACAGGGACCGAGGTACAGAATGTTTACAATCAATTATATGCCAGAATGTTTCAAATTGCCCTCCTCGGCAAGGTGAGGTGTCCAATCAGGATGTGGTGGTTGCCCCGGAAACCGAGGTTTCTCTGTACAAAGGGTTAGTGGCCACTGTGGGGACTGGACTCCCCTCTCTGGGTTCCTCTGGGCTGGTTCTGTCCCTCCAGGGGTTGGGTGGTAGTACTTTGTTAAAACTCTTTTCCTCCTCTTGCTTAACCACTGAGAAGCCCTGGAGGGCCCCATCAGGGGGAGTTGGTGGCTGCCCCATGAATCGTGGAGACTCAGATGCTTCCATCACAACTCCTTACTCCAAACAGCAATCAGAACAGTGTGAGGAGGGCATAGGACACTGCCCGCCCCACCCAAGGAGTTGACCATGACCAAACCAGTTCACCGACACAGCTCCTCCACTGTCAGAGACTATCCTACTGCCATGCGTGCTGCTGCCTGGGGCCAGACGCCTTTCCCTAAAGGGCTCCAGAAAGGCTTTCCTGACCCTCAGCTCAGGTGCCCCAGACTTCCCTCAGCCCCAGGTCATAAGAGACCAAGGGATGGGTCTTTCTCCACAGCCCAGGCTGTGGGGATCCTCTTGCGCTCTGTGAGGAACACCCACAGAGTTTGCCAGCCAGCCATCTCCCCCTTTTCTGGGTGCAGGACCCCAGTATCACTTTCGGGACCACCCTTCCTCCACTCTAGGCTCCTGGAACTCCGGCTACCCTGGCTACAGGTGTGGTCATGTGAGACGCCTGATCTGTGAGAGGACCACATTCCCCTAGCCACTCAATTGTTCATGGATGGTCATGTGACCCAGGTGTGACCAAGGAGAGGGCCACATCCTCCTAGACACTTGATTGGTTCAGGGATGGTCACATAACCCAGGTGAGATTAATGAGAAGACCACATTCTCCTAACCATCGAATGGCCTGGTGATGGCCTTGTGACCCCAGCCTGACCAGTGAGAGCCCTCCCTAGGACTTTCGATGGAACCACTGGGAAAGAGACTCCCTCTCTCCTTTGCAATGGCTCTCCTGGCCCAGTGAGGGCGTGGAGCTGCCAGCAGCTATCTTGCCACCTCATCGGGAAAACCCACCCAGGAGGGGAGCTCAGAGAGGAAAGCAGAGCTGCGTGATGGCTCCCCAGTTTGTGCCCCTGAGCACCAGGCAGTTTTTCTTCCTTCAAATGCCAAGGCTCCCCCGCATGCCACAGCAACCCAGCTTATCCGCCCTGAGCTGCAACACAAATGGGTCCTGAGACTGCCAGGATTCACATTCTGAGGTGAGCATTAACCACTGGGCTCAGAGTCAGACAGAACTGGGTATGGAGCTCTGCATTCCTGCATGCTTGATTTTGGGCAGGCCACATCTCCCGTAGGAGTTTCAGTTACAACCTCCTTGAAATGGAGTTCACACCTGAAGGCAAGCTGGGAGACCCCATACTATTTCCTGTGTTAGAATGTACTATTCCCACTTTCTATCTTGGGAACTCTACTTATTAGCCTTCAAAGCCCCACTGACAGTCACCTCCCAGCAGTCTTATTCCTTCCACGATGCCTCCACAGAGATAATACAGATTGGGTGTTTACTGTATGCCAGGCATGGTGCTCTTGCATTTAACCTGCACAATAATCCTAAGAGACAGGAACTAAAATATGCCTGTTTTTGCATATGAGAGATCAGAAACCCAAAGAATTTCATTTACCCAACAACCAAGATCACACCCTCCACTTTGCTCTTATAATTATCCATTTGCTTCATTTTTACCTCCTGCTGCCACCAGTAAGACTCTGAACTCCTGGACCTTATCCACCCTGCATCCCTATCCATTCACCTGAGAACCTTTCAGCCAGACCAAAGCATCCATGCACATGCTGACCACCAAACCCACAAGTACTACCTCCTGTTCATCTCGCCCCCCTTACCCCCAACCTGCTTGCACCCCGCCCCCCGCCCCAGTCTTAGGCCTTGGCATTTGCTGAGTGTCTGCAGGATAGACAAGGAAGACTGAAATCTAATGCCTCCAGGGGCCCACTAGGTCCACAAGGAAGAAAGCTGGTAGAGGGAGACTTCCGTTAATGGGGAACCTGTCCCCTCTGGAGCGCCAGCATCTCTCTGCAGATTTGGAAATATCTGCTAGACACGTCATTAAGTGATCAAAACAAAGGCAGAACCTATTATAAATGAAAGAGAGTTGAAGGTATATCTATTCATATTTGTTTGCATTTGCATTTTTAAAAATGGAAGGATACAGGAGAATTCAATGCAGGGCTTTATTTGTGGTGAGGGGCTGAGAACAGAGTGGATGACGACAGGTGTGGAAGTCAGAATTTTCATTCTATACTGTCCTGTATTGTTTTAATTATTGAACCCTAAGAATGTATTATTGTCTATTTAAAACAGATTTAAAAAATGTAAATCACAAAAGGGGAAAGTCCCACTCATCTCCAGCTGTCTGTTGCCATGCAAAGGTTCAGGCCCTGGGTTGCGGGAATTTGCAATTATTCAGAAGAAACCAGAATATAGGAGTCTAATGTGAAACAGCCCCATTTCTAAATGTTGGCAATTACCATATTTCATCATTACTCAGCAGCACATTTTTTTCATATGTTAACATCATTAAGGTTTTGGGGTTCATCTTACAATCATTGGCATGTCAGAGTTTATGAGCATTTTCCCCTTAACGGTACATAAAATGGAGGCATACTTCGCAATAAGTCTCATAGTAGAGCTGATGAGACAATACAGTAATATTAATATAAATAAATGTTTGAAAACGTTTGTCGGCCAAAGAGAATATAGTTGAGGGCCTGATAGGTTCAGGGGTTGCAGGGCCTGGCCCCCCTCAGCCATCTAGCTCCCTGCTGCCGTGTCCCCAGCACACACTGTGGCCGGGTCCTCAGCCACCCCGGGTCCTCACTGGGGAGAGGCTGTCAGACACTACCACCAGGGCCCAGCACTGGGGCTGGCAAAAGTAGATGCTAATAAATGTGTATTGAATGGATGCAAGACTGGCAGAGGGAATGATCGAGAAGACAAACTGGAGTTGAAAGCTGCCTCTCAAACCACCTGGTGCCCCTCAGAATCACGGCTAGCGGGCCACGCAGCGTTTCCAGGCAGCCACATGTACACATGGGAGACATATTCCTGAACTTAGCACAGGACCCCACATAGGCAAGATCGGTCTGAAACCCTTCCAACTGCTAGATGGAATAAAAGAGGTCTTCCAAGGTGGAGAGGGTGCAGATATCTCTTCTTTTACCAGCACCTGCTGCCTTTTATTTTCTCATAGCATCTCAGTTTTCCTTTGAGATACCTCCTATCCCCAGCTTCCCATCAAGAGGGGCTGACCCCATCCTCCCAGTTCTCGAGATGGCCACATGACCCAGGTCTGGCCAGTAAGTGTCAGCCCTGGGATTTATCCTAACTAGTCATCACCGGCAACAGGGAGGGGTGGTTTGGCCCCCTCTTTCTGCCAGTATTCCTGAGCTGGCAGGATGTGGGCCTGGAGCTGTTGGGGACCATCTTTAGCTCCACAAGGGCAGACTGCCCAAGAGTAAAGCCAACACAGAGGAATTCAGGACTTACAGATGGAAAGACAGATGTGTGTGTGTGAAATCCTTTGAGCCTCTGAATCCATCCATTCCTGAAGTTAATTGTATGTTGCCAATTATGGGAACATGTAAATTCCTTTCATTACTTGAATTTCTTTGAGTTGAAGTTTTATCACTTATAAATACCTTCAAATAACTACCTATGAAGTATGCAAGAGCTACCATTTATGGAGTCCTTATTAATTAGCCAAGCAGTAAGTAGGACTTTTTTATCCCTGTCTTACAGACAAGTGAACTCACAGGTTTTGTGGTAGATACTGTGATAGGAATAAAGACCCTATCACCCGCATGGCAGAAAGTACATCCGTCGGCCAGCCAGCCCTCAGCCATCAGTACCTTCAGGGACTGCCTCAGCAGCAGAAGACCACCTCACCTGAGCTGATGCCCTGTTCCCAGGGCTTCCGGGGCCTTCTGCCCCAACCCCTTCTGCCCTCTAAATGATCACAGCCACCTTAAGGCCTCACTGCAGGGCTGAAGCTGAGGCTTCAATCAGTAGGATGTGGCATCCTGACTTCTCCCTCTCTGCTCAATCCTGTTTCTGTCTCTTCCCCTCCACAGGTGTTGATCCTAAGAATAATTCTTAATAAATACCTCACATGCTGAATTCTGTCGCAGAGTCTGCTTTCTGAGAACCCAACCTGTTCCATACATTTGGTACCAAAAGTGGGTCAGGAAAGCAGACACCAGGATAGGAGTTTGGAGCTGAATCACCTGCCGCCCAGCTGGCTGAGCGATGAACTAGGATGGAAGACGGGACAGGGAATCCATTAACTGGTGTGATGTGTTTAAGAAATATAGAGGAATCAGTAACTATAAGGACAACCGAATTGGGTAGCTATTGCTAAGCCTCATTGAACCAGAAAAAGATAACAAACTGCTGAGCATCATTAATCAGCAATTTAAAGCTAAGTGTGAAAGCAATTCTGCCGGTGTTTAGAGAGGTTGTCATCTCCTGCCACAGAAGGGCAGAAAACATGAAAACTTGTCTCAGGCTCAACTCCAACCAAGACATGTCTGCTATGCCTAGGGGGCCAGTACTCTCTCCTCACTGAGGACTGCAGAGGCCTCTCCCTGTCAAGACATGTCCACGCTCAGGATCTGCCGCACTTCTCCTGATGCCATTGGGCCAATACCTGGGGTGAAGTCACAACATGAACTAGCTGTGGGCACGTTGGGCTCAATGCGGAAAGATGGGGGCAATACCCCAAAGGGGCTGCAGCACCTAGTCAACACGGGACTGGATTGGGATGGGGGGTGAGTGATCAACAGGGCCAGAGCACAAAGCCAGATAAAGGGAGTGTTTCTCAGCATGGGAGCACCCGCTCAGGACACAGGATTTAACACCCTCCCAAGTATCCCAGGAGATAGTGCAAACTCACTACTGCAAAGGCCCCCAGAAGCATGGAGAAAACAGTGGTTGACATGGAGTGAGAAGCGCCCCAGCACATGTTGGAAGAAGGGACTGAAAGGCTCAGAGAAGGGGGCCTGGCAGAGAGATGTCCTATACTATGTAAGGCCAGAACCCCCTCCAGAGGCCCACGTTGCACACAGGACCCAGACGACATATCATTTACAGGGCTGTCAGGAGTGCACTGGTGAATGGTCCCAGCATCACTTGGGGGGTTCAAGGATGGCTCTTCTGTCTAGGCTGGGGCTGGCGGTAGGAGACGCCATTGCAAACCAGCTCACTCATAGCAGTGGGGATGATAGGGCGCTGAAAACACAGGAGCCTCCTGAAGGCAGGAAGATGCAATTTTGTGATGAGTGGGCAGGTGGAGGGACAGTCAGGAGAGCCTGAACTGCAGAGGGTCATGGAGTTACTAGAACATGGCATCCCTAGGAGCAACACAGATGGGCAGCAAACCTGGGTACTACTCTGCATAATTTTAAAAAAATCTAGGATAGTCTGAAGGTGAAGTCTTGAAGTCTAGCACAGGTGACTGAAGATAGTCACCCCAATAAGAAGTAACAATCCCTTCCCCAGTTTCATACCTGAGAAGGTTTTTGGACCTGGAACCATTGGTTGAAGGAAAGCCCGTGTCCCCGGGAGGAAAGACCCTGCAATAATACACAGCAATGATTTCCCCAGTCCTTCCCCCGAGTAACTCAGGTAACTGAATACTGAGGAAAGGGAAATACTCAAGCGTGTCTAGGACAGCTAGAGAACTGAAGATCACTTTGTTCCCTGGAACCTCGAAGCATCATCATGGTCCCTGCTAAGGGGGCCAGCTGATAAATGGAGTTCTACCCCAGACCCTGGTCACAGCAGGCCCACTGCATCCCACCCAGTGGTTTCCAAATGTTTCGAAATAGACATACGTAGTAACAGGCACCGCTCCCGTTACCCTGTGAGGTAAGTGCTGTCACGGTGGGGAAGAGCACATGCAAGCCTCTGAAACTGCCCCCTCTGGCTAAGCTAGCCAATCAAAACCAGTATCACATCCTGGGAGGATGGCAACCACGAGCACTGCTCTTAGCTAAAGGATGCAGGGGCTGGTAATTCTTATCCAAGCTCCATGTAATCCGCCAGTCTGGCCCCCATGGAAACCAGGTGAATCCTAAAGAAGGACCGTAGATGACCAGAAAAAACCCATAGCAGTCCCAAGTGCAGCCCCCTTGCCAACCGTGGTCTTGCCAGGGAGCAGATCGCTGTGATCTCAGGGACGTGTTACGAAGCCACAGATGTGCTCAATGCATACTCTTCCATCCCAATCAAGAGACAGCACACATATACAAGGAACCGACGACAACACACATTCACCATTTTTACCAGGGCTCTGTCACGGGAGTCCAAGGAGATCAGGACCATTCGGACACGCTGCAGAACATCACACCAATCCATTACACGGACGACGTCGTGCTGATGGAGCTGATGAACAAGAGGTACCTCGCTTGCTGGAGGCCAGAGGGTGAGAGAGAAAACTAATGAAGATTCAGGGGCCCACTATGTCAGCAACATTTCTAGGAATCCTGCGGTCTCATAAAGACTGGCACATACCCTCAAAGTAAAGACAAATTATTTCATCTCTCACCTCCCTTTGTAAAGAAGAAAGCACAGTACCTACCTGATACGTAGATTTGGAAGCAAAATATTTCATACCTGGGAGTACTGTGACATGAAGGGCTGCCAAGGCCCAGAGCAAGGAAGAACTCCGCTGAAGGTTCAGGCTGCCGGCACCATCAGCCCTATCGCTTGGGCCATCCGGCTCAGCAGGCTGTACGGTGTTAGACGTGTAGGACAGTGATAGGAAAAAGTGCCCTGTGAAGTGGGGCAAGCTCCGGGGAGAGAACCACGGTGGAGACCCTGGGAATTCTGGAGCAAGTGCATATCACGTGTAGTGAAGAATTATACATCTTGTGAAAAACAGGTTGTGGCATGCTCCTGGCTCTGGCAGAGACAGAGTGCCCGATCATGATGAGTTCACCAGCAAGCCATACAGCAGGGTGAAAGAACCCTGTCATCCACCACTGTTGTACTGCACCCTCAGCTCACACAAATGGCCCCACCAGCAATCCTGGACCCCCAGCACAGAGGGGGACAAAACCTTACTTAGATTGGTTTGGGTCATTATGTGGCAGATGACTATGCTGGACCCTTCCGCCCTGGAAAGACCAGGAATAGAGACATGTTCCAAACAGAGATTGCCCTTCCTTGCCCACAGCTTTCTACCCAAAGGCATACAAAGAGCTGGATCCACAGACACTTGAACTCATATAACATCATGTCAGACCAGACAACCCATCTTACAGCAATAACGCAGGAGGTGGGGGAGTGGGCTGCCATCATGCACCCACTACCCAAAAGCTGCTGGCCCGATGGAGCCGTGTAACAGCCTGCCGAGACACAGTTGAAAAGCCACCTCAGAAACAATACATCATGATGTTTGGGTATCATTGTCTAAGAGGCAGTATCACTTTAAATCAAATACCTTATATGGCACCATGTCCCCAGTGGGTAGGATACATGGGCCTAAGAAACAAGGGGAGGAAGCTGAAGTGGCCCAGCTTACCATCACTCCCAGTGACCCACGTAGGAATTTATACTCTCCATCTCTCAACTCTGGGATCTGTGGGCATCTTGTTCCCAAAGGGAGAGTACTTTTGCCAGTGGACACAGGAAAAGTCCCTTAAATTCTGGGCTACAGCTGCCTCCCAGGCACTTCGGGTTCCTTGTGTCAGGGAACCAGCAAACAGGAAGAGTCACCATCTTGGTCAGAGCAATTGACCCTGTTCATCAGGAGGAAGCCACACTTGGGGACAGGGAAGAATATGGTGACACATAGGTGATCCCCTTGGGTGCCTCTTGGTGCTTCCTTGCTCATTTTGATGATAAATTGACAAGTACAGCCACCGGGCCTGAAACAGGCATGGTGACCAGAGTCTCAGTCCCCACAGAGATGTCACCTCTGTGACATCACGAGAGTGACAGGGCTCTCTCATGGCTAATGGAGAAGGGAGCTGAAGAATGTTGGTTGCAGCTCTGATACCACAAAAGCTGCAGCGGGAAGGGGAAGGGGTGCTGTAGTTCAGTCGCTAGCCTTCTTTTTCAAGTTCCCCCAAGAGGAACCTCTCCCAGAAGAAGCCCAAGGAGTAGCCCGTGGTAGGCTCTGTGAGGCACCGCCCAGGTCCCCCTGAAGGAATAAAGGACTTATTCCCCCCACTGCAGGGTGTGCTGATAGCAGATGGTTGCCAGCCCCTCACACTCCATTCCCAGAGTGGCCTACATACAATGACAGATCAACATGGGGTGCAAAGGTCCAGCCCTTTTGCCTCAACTCAGAACAGTCCTGAAGGGCCATCCCATCCTCAGAACTCCGTGCAGGGCCAGCCGAGCTTCCATGAAGACAGCATCAGAGGCTGGCTTCCTCCTCTGCCCCATCCTGTATCTGTCCCCTCCCTTCCAAAGATATTGATCTCAAGATCATTTCCTATAATAAATTCCCTACATATTGTATCGCAGAGACCAGCCCAAGATATACATGGCCCTTGAGTGGCAGAGACAAGCCAAAAACCCACGGCTGTCCTCATCCAAAGCCCAGCCATGCTCCTTCCTCTAGAGCTCCTCTGGCTCTTTTACCAAGAGGGCCCAAAACTCAGCACCCAGAAGGGCAGACACAGAGCAAGCGTCCTGATGGAATTCCCAGCACTAGTCCAATTACCTAAACTGCCCCAGAGTGACTGGTGGCATGGCCCAGTCCCCCCTCCTGGAAAGGGGGAGGGCAGATGTTCAGCCTCAGTTTCCCCAGCTCTGAAATGGGGCCGATAAAGATGCACGTGTGTTGGTACAACAGTGATGGACGACAGGGGTCTTTCTACCTGCCAGGCAGGTTCGAAGTTCGCACGTTTGCAAGGCCCCTGGCACGCAGACACCTCTCGGCAAATGCGGCCATTATTACTCAGGAGCAGAAGAGCTAATTAGCTTCACTGCTGATGCAACAGGAATTCACAGCCGGCAACTGGCCTGTGAGGGGAGGACGAGGCTAGAACATCTCATTTTGACAAATGGCTTTTGTTTACCCACGACTGGCAAACAAACGCTCCACGACGTGTGGCTAATCACCTAAAAATAACAGCACATATGTTCCCTCTAAGGAGTGTTCCTTGCTAACAAGCACAGCGGCCGTGGGGTGCTGGGGGTGGGGGAGCAAGCTCTGCACTCCTTTCCCTGCCCCCACAGCCCTGTGAGAGCCCGGAGGCTCTGGACATGCATCTTCTGACTCTCCATATCCAGCCTGTCACCCGGCCACATCAGTCCCACACAAGCCTGCCCTCTCTTCTGTGGCCCTGGCTCCAGCCCCTAGCTGCCGTCCTGGGATCAGGCCTCCCTACTTCTCGCCGAGATAGGCACCTCAGTGTCCTCACTGCCCTCCCAGCTCTGACCTGCCCCAAATTCAACTCACAGCCTTGGCACAGAGCTCCCCTGCTTAGAACCCTCTGTGGCTTCCGGTCCTCAAGGCTGGGCCAACCTCATTCTCCACACCAACTTGGCCTGGCCATCGGCACTCAACCGTCCCGGCACCCTGAGCACACCCCAAACTCTCAAGCCTCAGGCCTTTGCAGATGCGACTTCCATCCACACTCCACCTCAGTACTCCCAGCCAGGCACAAAGCTTTCAATGACATCTATACAGTGACAAGCAAGGGTCTTCTCTTAGAAGCCCTGCCCATGTGTCCAACCACGTACTGGATGTCTCCTCCTAGTTGCAAAGTAGGTATCTTAACAATGTATCCAAACACACACACACACACACACACACACATGCATGGACACACACATGCACACACCCACACGCACACACACACACACAGGCATGCACACACATCTCCTGCACTATTTCCAGTTGCCAAGCCATTGAGTCTTCTTTGACTCCTCTCTTTCTCTGTCACCCTGCAACCAACCTATTAGCAAGTGGGGTCCCCTCCATCTTCCAAACATGTCTGGCACCCCCTCAGCACTTCCACCCTGGCCCCCATCTCTCACCTCCTGTGGGCCCCCCAGTTTCTGCCCCTGCCTACTGCAGTCTGATCACAACCCAGCACCCGGAGGATCCCTTTAAAACTGGTCACATCCTGTCCCTCCTCTGCTCCAAATCCTCCAGCGGCTTCCATCTCAGAGTCAAGCCAAAGTCTTACAGAGAAAGCCCAACATGAGGGTGGCTAAATTTAGCAAATGAAAATACAGGACACCCAGTTAAATTTGAATTTCGGAGAAAGGCAGTTTTGCATGGTTCATACTTCTACTGAAAAATTATTTGTTTATATGAAATTCAAATTTAATTGGGCGTTCTGCATTTGTCCAGGAGCCAAACCCACAGGCCCGCCCCTGCTCCCCCCTACCTGCACGCCCACCACCCTCCCTGCAGCTCTGGTCTCCAGGCTTCTCCCAGGGCCCGGCAAGGTTCTTCCACCTCAGGGACTGTGCGCTGTGTTCCCTCTGCCTACAGTCTCCCCCAGACCTCCATCTGGCTCACTCCCTTGCCTCCTCCAGGCTTCTACTCAAGCGGCACCCGTCACCAATCCCTAGCCTGAGCACTCCACACAAAACAGCAAGTGCCGTCCCTGCTCTGCTTTGCCTTTCCCCACAGCACTGTCACCCCCCACCAGAAAGTCATTTCCTTGAAAGCAGAGGTGTGTCTGTTTTGTGCACAACTGTATCCCCACGCTTAGAACACTGCCTGGCACATAGTAGGTGTCAATAAATATTGTTTCAATTAATGATGTCCCCGTTGTCCCACCCCTAGGCTATCTGGCAATTTCTCCTCTAACTGCAGGGACAGCTCCAGGTCCCCTCCTCTGAAAGGCTCTCCTTGACGACTCACATGTGCCCCAGGCAGAGGATGTCACCCCTCGCCGGAGCTCCCAGGGGTTGGATTGCCCATTGCCACAGCATAACCTAGCCTGTCCCGGCTGATACTACTCCCACAGCACCGAAGAACTGCAGTGTGTTGCCACATTTCCTAAATAAAAAGAATGTGTTTAACACACACACACACACACACACACAAAACCCACAGTGATGGAGATTAGCAATGTGTTAATAAGGACCATGAGACAGTAGATTTGAAATCAGAATATCTGGACAGAATCCAGCCTGCAGAGTCCCTGAAATCAACAACCCTCCTTACCCAAATTCATGGCAATGGTCTCTCCCTTTACTGGCATCCCCACTCAACCGGGGGTCGCCCTGCCGAGGTGGCAATCGTGTCCCACTCACCATTTTACTCCCAGTGCCTAGTCAATGGTGGCCCATGGGAAACGCTCAGTAAATGTGTGAGTGAGTGAACGAATGGAGTGAATATTTGAGAGAAGGAATGAATAACTTAGGAAACACAGTTCTATATCTAAGGTTCCCTGCAGAGGCTGGTTTGATCCCATTGTCCCCAAAGGCACAGGGTATTGCTGTTTAGCACCACTAAAGAACAATCTCTAAAGAGAAGCAAAAGGAGAAGGTGAATACGCCAACCCCTCCCTCTGGTTCACACTCCACAAAGCACGCCCACATCCACGAGCCTCTCACCAGCCCTGAGGGACTGCTGTCACTACCCCCTGGTTCAGATGAGGAAACGGACCCAAAAAGATGGAACAATGTACAGAAGGCCACATCATGAGAAGTGAGAGAAGATGCAGCTGGAACCCAGCCACCATGCAGTGCTGCCTCTCCAACTGGCCTGCAGTTACGATGGCCCATCAGGGAAGAGGCATTATAGTCCCTGGATTCTTTGTTGGACAGTCCAGGGAGGGAGAAGTCAGATTGCACAAGAGCACAGACCCTGCCCAAGTTAGAGCTGCTTTGCTCCTCCCTTCCCACCGGGCATCTTGAGGACCTGGCCTGGCTCTCCTCCCACCACGTCGGCACTCTTCCCCCTCTGCCTCTTACCACAATTCCCTTGCCCACACCAACTTCTGAGCCATCCCTACACAGGCGCCTGCCCTGAATCATTGCATTTGTCTCAAAATTTTTTGGATATTAATGTCATTCTGCACTAATGAGTCCAGCCCACTTGGTCCCAGCTGGAGCCTCGGATGTCTGCTGATTAATTGGTACAGAGCTCTTGGAGGGAGGCGAGGGGAGTAGGAGGGGGCAAGGGAGAGAAGAGTGGTCTTCAGTGTAGAAACAAGTTTCCTCGGCTTACCAGTGAGTCCTCCTCTCAAGCCCACCCCGTCCTTAAGTTTTCAGCTGATTATGGGGGCAGAAACTAGAAGGCTACTCTTTCATCAGTCACTTAGTCCCCAGTTCAGGAGGAATGAGACACATGGACACTGCCCCAGGGTGCAGAGGGGTGGGCTGGAGAACACAGGTCAGGAATTGGAAGACTGGGCTTCTGTCTCACCCCAGCTCTGCCCAGGGCAAGTTGTTGACCTCCCCAAGCCTCACTTTCCTCGTCCATAAAATGGAGACAAAAACCCCACTAGAGCACAGAGAGTTTAAAGTTCTCAGGTTTGATTACTTGGCTTCCAATTCCAACTCCTCCATTTAGAGGCTATGTGGCCTTTGGCAAGCCACTTAACCTCAGCTGCAAAACAGGAGAGTGAACACAGCTACCTGAGTAGCAGGAAGGATTGCACGAGCTAATGAAGATGCACTGCTTGGCCCGGCCCCCAGCAGGAGCAAGCGCTCAATAAATGGTAGATACTATCACCATGTCCAGCAACAGTCAACTGGCTAAGCCTGTGGAATACCACACAGCCTCCAAAAAGGATGCATACAAGACGGCGTGGCCCAGGAAATGCCAGTGTTAAAACACCTCTGCACCATACCTCCTTGAGGGAATCTTATCTCCAATTTACAGAAGGGGCAGCCAAGCCTCCGAGAAGGGGCTGGATTTGTCCCAGGTTGCAGAGGAAGTAAACAGCCATGCTGGGAACTGAATGCAAGGAAGACCGGCCTCTTTGCTACAATTCCTGCACATTGAATTTAAAACATTGATTTATTAAAGTCTCGAGCCTGCAGGCATTTCTCTCTGATTTCTGTCCGTGTGATCATGATATTCTTCTGCCGTAGATAACCACTTTTTAGGACAGATATTAACGCCTGTCCTGTGCTCCCCACATGGCTGATGGGCAGATCAAAGGAATAACAGCTGCATGAGGGCTTTGGGAACAGGAAAGTGCTGGCCCATGGGAGTATTATGGGACTTGGGTGGCTTGGCTTAACATTAAACATTCATTCATTCATTCACTCAGCATTCCACAGCCTAAAGGTACAAGTTCTAGCTTTAGAAGACACAGCAGTGAACAAAAGAGATAATACCCTGCCTTCCTGCAGCTGACATCACCATGGAGGAAACAGACAGTAGGCAAACAGAAACAAGTATTACAGAAGAAAATGAAGCAGGAGAAGGACACAGGGGAATGAGGCTCTTCTGTCTACAGTATCATAGAAGGTCTCTCTGATGAGGTGGCATTGGAGGCTGAGATTTAAACAAAGTAAGGAGGTAAATCATGACTCCAAGGGGAAAGCTTTCCAGACAAGGGAAACAGCAAGTGCAAGGGCCCTGGGGCTGGAGTAGCCCTTTGGTGTTCAAGAAACAGCAAGGCCAGTGTGGCTGGGGTAAGTGAGAAGAAGGTGACAGGAAAGGGGGTACAGTTGAGACAGCAGATGATGGGGGCCTTGCAGGCCATCATAAGAACTTCAGAATTTATACTGTTCAACTAATACAACTTTCTTCCTTGTATTATCTGCATGTCCTTTACCTTCCAACATTTTTCATTTCTGACTAGATAAAACCAAACTCCTTGGCATGGCATTCAAGGCCTTTCAGAGTCCCAGCCCCCACATAACTTCCCAGCTTCCAGTCTCTTCCCCCCCTGCCCCACCTCTCAACCCACCATCACACCTCTGTGCCTTTGCCCATGGAGACCCCCCACCCCAGCTTCACTCAGGCCAACACTTAAATACCCAGTGAGTACCTACCAGGTGCCGGGCGCTATGCAGGCACTGGGAAAACCATGGGGAACAGACCTGCCTCTGTCCTTGTTCCTCTGGCATCTATCAGAGAAGACAAACATCAACCAGGAAAGTGTGGGGGAATGAGTAGGTGATTTTCACGAGCTGTGGGGCCATGGATACAGCTAACAAGACACCTACCCAGCTTGGAGGAGGAGGTGGTCAGGGAGACCCAAGAATGACCAGGAGTCAGCCCAGGGCAGAGTGTGGAAAAGAATGACTCACCCCCCGAACCCCAGTGAGCAGCACATGGGAAGTCTGCAAGAGGAGAGAGGAAGAAGCAGGTCTCACACAACCCTGGGGCCCAGTCAGGACTTTATACTGAGGCCTGTGCAGGGCTTGGCTGCCAAGAAGGCACTCCTGACTCACCACCTACCACATCCTCTGCTGCCCCAGCTTCCTCTGGGGCACCTGAGCCAGGCCAGGAATAGAGCTCAGCAAACAGGCAGTGCCTGCCTGGCTCAGTGCTGGGTAAACAGGACTCTGCCCAGCACCTGCGGCCTCCACTCAGCCCGCAGCTGCACAGGGATAAATATTTGCCAACAGCCCCATCTCGCCTAATGAGTGTTTGGGCACCCGCTAGGCAGGGCTGGCCCAAGGGGACCTGGCAGGGAGGGGGCCAGCCCTGGGGGACCCCAGCACCTCACTCCCTCAGGCCCTGCAGTGCAGGACCCAGACCCGGAAGGCCCACAGCCAAGGCATCCCTGAAGGTCTTCACTAGCATGTCAGTGGGATTTCAGGGGGCCTGATGCCTGGAAGCCAAAGAAAGTGAGTGACCCTGAGAAGGGCACCCCTAGACCTGGCCACAGAGTAGCAGCCAATGCCCTCCATCCCTCTTCCAAATACAATAAATACATGCTAAGAACACATTACTTCTGTATCAGGTAGCTGGAGAGGGTAACTGTACACCTCCCTTTGTGCCTTTTGAATGTTTCCTCCACATGAATTATTATTAACAGTAGTCAAATTAAAGGTAGTCAAACAAAATTATAAAGTAATATATGTTCATAATTTTAAAAAATCTAATTGTAAAGAAGAGTGAATATGTTGAAAATAAAAGTCCCCTGATCCTTCATTCCTACTTTCCAACTGAACTTCATCTCAATTTTGGTAAGATTTCAGTTTTGTTTCAACACAAACAGCATCGTGCCACAGATCCTATTCTCCCCAACCAATATGGTACACCCCAGACACCTTTCCACACCCACACATCCAGGGCCACCTCATTCTTCTTAGCAGCAGCTGAAATTTATTCCATAGTTTGGATGTACTGTGATTCATTTAGACAGTCCCCCGTTTTTTAAGATTTTATTTATTTATGTAGAGAGAGTGCATGCTAGCGGGGCAGGGGCAGAGGGCGAGGGAGACAGAGAACCTCAGGCACACTCTGTGCTCAGTGGGGCTCAATCCCACAACACTGAGATCATAACCTGAGTGGAAACCAAGAGTCGGATGCTTAACCAACTGAGCCACCCAGGCACCCCTAGACAGTCCCCTTTTTAATGGGCATTTGTTTTCAGTTTTTGCTGTTACAATACCATACAGAACAGTCTTTTCCTGGCATCTTTGCATATTTGCTGGTGTTTACCTGTAGAATAAGTTTCAAGCAGGAAGCACGTGCATTTTCACATTCAACAGACATCGCCAAATTACCCTCCAGAGAGGCATGTGCCAGCTCATGAGAGTGTCTGTTTCCCCATCCCCCACAAATAAGTGTCTGTTTATTTGTGTTTCTTCATTATTAGTGAGGTTGTACATCTTTCAGGTGTGTGTTTGTTGTGTGTACGTCTTTTTCTGTGAACTGCCTCTTCACACTTGGTACTTTTTTGTAGGGGTGTTCTGTCTTTGCTTCATTTCAACAATGTTTGCGCACCTACGCTGTGGTGGATATTGTGCTCAACAACACTTCATGGGACTTAGGATAAAGTCTGTCCACACTCAAGCGGGCACTGGAAGCAACGAAGAGTTCCCATATGGGGCATTCCCAAGACAAAAGACAGTCACCAAGCCTTGAATCCTCCTTACCATTAAAATAGAAAAAAACAGTAATTACTGTCTGTTAATGAAAAAAAACACAAAACATTTTTGTATAAATCAGAGTAATTTCAGGTGCAAGTGACAGAAAATCAATCAAAAGTGGCATAAACAGAAAAAAGGAAATGTATTGGCTCATGTGACTAAAAGCTCAGGCTTCGGGCATGGCTAGATCCAGGTGTTCAAACAACGTTATCAAATATCATCTGTCTCTCTCCATCTTTCAACTCTGCTTTCCCCTGTATTAGGTTCATTCTCAACCTTGATGTGCTAAGATGGCCCTCAGCAACTCAAGACATATCCTATTGGTTCAACAACCCATGAAGAGTGACTATTTTCCAGTAGCATCAGCAAAAATCCAGGGATTAGTTTTGATTGATCCCAACTGGGTCATATGTCCATCATCAAGCTAATCAATGAGGCTTGAGTAGATTAGCATGAGAGACGTGGATGAGTCCTGCATAAGCAGATGGCCTGAGTATGAGGATGGGGAAATTCAACAGCCATCACTAAAAGAAAGGGCAGGCTAAAATTACAGATATCCCTACACTGGATTCTAGCCCTACCTCATCTATGTGATGTTGGACAAGTCACTGCTCCTCTCTGACTCATCTGTAAGATTCAGACATCAGACTCAATCACTGACTTGTATATCTGTTATAGCATCAGAAATTTTTACTTTTCAATTAATAATACACAGAACCCAATATAAAAGAGATAAGAGCTATGTTTTCTTAGAAACTTTGTTTAACCCTGCACTAGGGTAGACCAGGATTTGTTGTAATAACAACCTCCAACACCTCAGCGGCTTAACACACAAAGGTTTGCTTGCTTCTTACTCATGTCACAGTTCCATGAAGTTCAGGAAACTCTTCGTGGCAGATCCCCCCAGCTCCCTCCGTCAGTGACCCACCATCCCACTGTCTTGTGATTCTGCCATGATAAAGCCCTGACCTCTATAGAAGGAAAAGAAAAGGAGTATACACCACTTCCGCCCACATCCTGGTGGCCCTCGGCACCCAGTCATGTGCCTCCATTCAAATGCAAGGGACTCTGGGAAATGTAGTCTTCCTCTGCCAGTAAAAGACACAAGTTTTGGTATCTCTGCCACAAACTCTATAACATTTACTTATTATAAGGTCAGTCTCTGAGAACAATAATATTTTTAATGGATCAAAAAGAAGTTTAAAAAAAAGAGTAGGAAATTAGGTATTATGATGACAGATGCAGTCATGTTTCAACCTCAGCAATGACTTTTTGAAAGCCTTTTCTTTAAAATGGTAAATATGAAGATAATCCCTGGCTGCAATGCATAGGAGTTGGACATAATAGTGGTATTTAAAAGTTTGCTTTACAATTTCAGTATTCTTTTCAATTACACAAACAGAAATAAAGGTAGAAACTTTAGTGTCAAGCCTACACAGACAGATAGCTTAAGAAACTATGCTGGTCGTCTCTGAAATGTTAATATTTAGCATGCCACACATCTGAGGTTCTTGTTGCATTTATTACAATGTTTAAACAGTTAAACATATTTAAAATGTGAAGCTCAAGTGTGTTTGTGGAGGCCCTTGCTTTGAAGAGCACAGCGATGGGTGACCTCTGAGCTTCACAGTCAGTCTGCCTGAGTGGAGCCCTGCTCAGTGTCCTCAGGCAAGATGCTCTACTTCATCAGGTGCTGCTGGTTCCCTCATCTCAAAGGGATGGCTTAGCAAACTCAACGGACTTGACCAGAGAAATAAAAATTAAAAAAAAAAAAAAAAAGGACAGGGACACCTGGGTGGCTCAGTCGGTTAAGTGTCTGCCTTCAGCTCAGGTCGTGATCTCAGGGTCCTGGGAGCAAATCCTGCATCGGGCTCCCTGCTCAGAAGGGAGTCTGCTTCTCTGCCTCTCTCCCCGGCCTGTGCCCTCTCTCTCACTCTCTGTCAAATAAATAAAATGAAAGGAAGGAAGGAAGGAAGGAAGGAAGGAAGGAAGGAAGGAAGGAAGGAAGGAAGGAAGGAAGGAAGGGAGAAAAGGACAGATCAAGGTGTGCCACTGTACCACACAAACATCTGGGACTCCACTGGCTGCCTATAATTTAGCAATGTGCAAAAAGCATTCAGTTGAAACATATGAAAATCCTGTTTTAACAGATCAAAAACAGCCAAATATAAGCACATATTTGGAATAGAATTTTGCATCTAATATAAACTAATGTATGAACACTGGTAGCCTGTGGTCCTTTTCTAGCCCATAGACATGTTTTATTTTAAAAACACTTACAAACTGAGATTTTTCACATGAAAAACAGATTTCTGGTCTCCCTTTAGGAAAAAAAAAAGAAACATCTATGAGCAAACATAGGAGAAAATCTTCACAATCATAGGTTAGGCAAAGATTTCTTAGATATAACACTAAAACAATGACTCAAGTAAAGTTGGTAACTTGGACATGATGAAAATTAAGAATTTCTGCTCTTCAAAAGACACTGTTAAGAGAATATAAAGACCACCTACTTGGGAGAGTATCTTTGCAAATCATGCATCTGACTTTGAACAATTTGTATTCAGACCATCTAGAGAACTCTGAGGTCTTTAAGGCCACATATTACATAATTCCATTTATATGAAAAGTCCAGAATAGGTAAACCCATACAGACAGAAAGTAAATTAGTGGTTGCTTAGGCCAGGGGGAAGAGGGGTACTACGGGGAGTTGTGGGGTGATAGCTAAAGGGTACACAGAGTTTGAGGTGATGAAAATGTTTTAAACTTGACTGTGGAGATGGTTGCATAACTCTTTGAATATACTAAAAATCACTGAATTGTATAGTTTAAACGAGTGAATTTCTGGCATACACTTTTTCCACCTTTTCCTGTAAGGCTCTACCTCCTGACGGCCATGTGATGCTCCCCTCCATTCAGGTCTCAGCTTAACGGTCATCAGAGGAGCTTCCCTGAACCTCCTATATAAAATAGTAGCTCCACTCCCCCCACCCCCAGCACACCTGCCCCACACCCCACTTCCTTTTTCTCCATAGCACTTACCACCTCCTCCGAAGTATTTCTTTCTTTTTTTTTTTTTTAAGATTTTATTTATTTATTTGAGAGAGAGAGAGAGACAGCAAGCGAGGGAACACAAGCAGAGGGAGTGGGAGATGGAGAAGCAGGCTTCCCGCTGAGCAGTCCTCCCAAGTATTTCTTTGTTCACTACAATAGATCAGTGACAGCAGGGACATTGTTTCTTATGCACTATTGTGTCCCTGATGCCCACAACAGTATCTGAGTCAAAGCAAGGCCTTGATAAAATTTTTGTTGAATAAATGAATCCCAATTTTACAAACAAGGAAATGAAGTCCCACAAGTAGTAGGGGGCAAAGCCAGGATATAGTCCCAGAGCTCATCAGTTTGACTTCTAAGGATGTTCTTTTCACCAGGATCAAGTACAGGGGGCCTTGGAGCACAGGCTTTGGAATCAGAAAGACCTCACGTTTAGTTAGTGCTTCTTTACCATTTTGGAACCACTGATCTTTGAGAATCTTTTGGAAGTTTTAGGCCCTTCACTCTGAAAAAGGGACAGAAGTGCAAACGTAAACCATTTTGCAGATGACCACAAGGAGCTCTTGGATACTCTTTGGTAGCCTTCCCGAGCTTCCTGGCTTGTGTCTCTGGACAAGTCCCCTTAGCCCTCTGAGCTTCAGTCACTGTACTGAGGCGGGGACAGTGAGACTGACCTCACAGGATTGACGACAGATTCGAGGATATCGGCATGATCATGTGGTGATCACGTACTGTCCATCTGCACTGCCCCAGCCTACCTGGGCCACTGTGTGACAAGCAGGGGAAACGGACTCAAGAGACCTTGTCCCAGCCTGTGTAACTCTGAGATCCTTATTTTCTATGAGTCTTGGTTGCGCCCACCAGGAAAATGAGATTATTGCTCATTTAACAGACTGGATCAAATGAAATAGTGAAAGCCCTCAGGAAACACTAAAGTCCTGGAAACATTTCCCAAGACATCCCCACCGAGTGCCACAAATTGTTTTACTGTTTCAATTTCAGCTACAAAAAGCACTCTACAGACCCAGGCCTAAGGAGTTCAAGGATAATTCGGGTCGAATCCCATTATGCCAAATCCTCTCATAGTGCCACTTTCCTGTGTAGAAAGCTCCTCTCACCATGGGATTACAGCCAGGCGGACTTGCCTCTGCCTCCCACTGGCCTAGCACAGAGCCTGGCACACTGTAGGCACTCCATGACCGAAAACTTTCATCCACAATCCCAAGAAATGGGTTTGGAGAAAGAGGTGTCCACAGGGAAGTCCTGAGGGGTGGCCCATATGTCAGAAGCGTGGAGACCCCCACGTGTGTACCAGGATGCTCCGAAAGTGCCAGCTGCTGTAATGCGCTTGTCTGAGGAACTGCGCAGAGCACACAGTGACAAAGAGGGGACACATGGCTGCTGCAGTGGACTGGCCTCTGCTGTGGGCAGCTCAGCCAGCCCCTGATGCCCACCTAGAGGCTGAAGTTCCAGTTAGAAAGCGGGAAGAAGAGCTGGATTCGAGAAAGGCACGCGGCGTCCACTACCCAGCTAGCTGCAGAGTTGGCCGACAAGATGAAGGCATGGAGGTACTCGGTGCCTTTAATCCCAGAGCCTCTCTGGAAATGGACGGTGCTAACTGGCCAGCTTCTGGGTTTCCCCCACAGATGGCCTAGCTCTCTGTTCCTTCTGGTCTGCTAAGGTAGTTACCATCCAACCAGTTTCTTTCCAGCATCCATAATTTTATTGCTGTTATATCCTCTCCCATTCTTTTAGTCAGTGTGAGTGAATACCCCTTAAAGCTTTCTTCAGGGGCCCTTGGTGAGGGAGCAGAGGAATGTGCACCTGATCAACCCACCATGTCAGACCAGAAGTTCATCTTTGCTCAAGTTCGTTAGTTCAGGATTTTGTCACTTGTAACTAGAGCTGTGACCAATGCAATTATTATTTCCCTCTGCAAATGAAGAATCTGAGACCCAGAGAAGGCAATTTGTATGCCCAAAGTCACACAGCTGGCATTGGGAGTGATGTCAAGACTGGATCTCATGTCTGCCTGACTCTACAGCCAGTGTTCTTCCCCAAGACCTTCTCCTTCTCTTCGCCCAGTCCTACTGTATCTAGCAAGAAGACCTTTTAGTTGATCAAAAGTTAATAAATTTTGGAGGAGGTGAATCCTGGTGGCCAAACATGTACAAATGGGGGTCTGACAAAAATCAGAAGTGAATACATTTTGTCTAACAGGGGTGAGAAGTAGTAGCCCTCTACACTGACTGGAAGGCTGATGTCTGCATCTGAGGTCTCCCCTTTCCTAGAATTACACAGTAAGCCATGGAGAATCATATGAAGTGCTTTAGATAGTATCCAAAAATTCCATCTGGGAGGTTGTTATGAGCTGAATTGTGGGCTCCCAAAATTCATATGTTGAAGCCCTAACCCCCAGGACCTCGAAATGGGACTGTATTTGGAGACAGGGCCTTTAAAGAGGTGATTAAGGTAAAAATGACTAGACCAACTGCCCGTCTCTGGCAATTTCTGTGGGGGGGGGAGGGGAACATGCTGCCGGGCCTTGCTCAGGCCAAGTGGCCCCTCCAGTGTCAGAGGGCTGAGTGGAGTCGATGTGTTCACAGCCACACAGTCTTCTAAGCAGAAATGAGGCTTTCAGAAGGGGGAAAGAGGAATGTCGTTAGAACTTCCTCTTTTCCTTTGCTTCTATCTGCATGTCTGCTTAATTCTTTCAAGTCAGTGTCTCCACAGGGTAAAGAATGTGTCTGTCAAGTGATAGCTGTGCTATGCTGTGCTGTGCTATGGGGGTAAACAACAGGGTTGTCAGTGCTACTCAAAAAAAATAAAACAAAACCCGACGATAGGATGTGATTGGCCTGGTTTCGGTCACAGGCTCCCCCACGGCCCAATCACCATGGCCAGGGGGACAGAATACCTGCCTGGCACAGCTAGGGCCAAACACACACTCCCCTTGGCTTATGGCAGGTGCTGGGTTGTGTAGACAAAGTAAGAGGAATCCTCTCAATCATATCTACAAGGCAGGATTGTTGCAAGAACGTACGTGAAGTTTTCTTTTTTCTTTGGCATCCAACGTGTCATCAGTTCCTTCCCCAACCCATTCCCACCCTCACCTAGCCCTCCAGCTCCAAATTTGTCAAGCTGAAGAGCAGGTCCAGGGAAAACAAAACAAAAACCCCGCAGGTGAGTTCTGTCTAAGTAGGCTCTGGCTCCCCCATGCACATCTCTCTCATGTAAAATAAGTGAATCAAAGCAGAAGGTGCTGGAGTGAGCCACCATGTCCCTGAGACTCAGATTCTTGAGCTGTCAGGTGCAGTTAGTGAATAGTCCCCACCTCAGAAAGTCCTTGTGACAGGAACTGAACTGACACATGTGAAATGAGCTCTGAACATACAGTAGCCACTTAGTAAATGGTAACTATTACGTTCCATTCCATTCTATACTTTTAAAAGCCCAGTCAAAAGGCAATCTCACTAAAAATAATTGTCCAAGAACATTTCAAAGCCTCCCAATGGCCAAGAAAAGACCACATCACCTTCTTCCCAGGGAGCACCTGTCCCTTGGTAATCACCCTCCAGCACCCCACCTACAACTCTGCACACCCAGGCTGAGTCCCCTCCACCCCAGTTTCTGAGAGTTCAGATCTGCACATTCCCCTCCCACACCTCCCTCCCCACCCTCCAGTCATCTGTGCTGCCCAGACCGTCAAGCTGTCTCTCTAACGCCTCACTACTTCATTATTTTATTTCCCCACTTTTCCCACTCAGAGAAAGGTGGGAGCAAGGATAATCACACAAGGCAGGAGACCCTGACAGCCAGGCGGACGCAGCCCCAGCCTCCTGGTGCCATGCCCCTACCCACAGCTCCCACAAGCCCACCTCTGGCCTTCTGGTACCCCCCTTTGCCTCCCCCCCCATCACTCCTACACTGAGCAACCAGTGCTTCCCAGTCCCCACCTCTTTCCCCTCCCCTCTGCCCGAGATGGCTCACAAAGCCAGGCCAAGTTTCAGACCCCCGGTCCACAGCTCTGGCAAAAAGCCCAATTCTTCTGTCTGGCAGGATTCGTTAGCTAGAAGACATTCTGAAGTGGGTTGAGGGGAGGTGTAGGAAGACCACTCACTGAGATTCCTGACCTTCTGCAAGCTCTAGGCTCACTGGCTCTGTGACCTTGGAAATAATACTCTCTGAGCCCACCTATTTAGCCCCCCTCCCCCAATAAATATTTCTAAAAAAAACAATAATACCAACCCTTAATTCATGTGACTCTGTTTCCCTTCCTGGGAACTACGAGGGCAGCACAGTGAGTGGGGATGAGACTTAATCCTTCTAGACTGTGTGATGTTGGACAAGTCTCTTTGCCCCTCTGCAACAAGATGCCTTCATCTGATGGAATGATCTGACACCCGCCTCACAGGCTTGCTCTGAGAAGGAAAACAATCACAGGAAGATAGGAACACACTTTGTCAAGCTGTCGGTTATCACAGAGGAAGGCTTCTTCTAAGATGGATTCTAAAAACAAAATAATGGAATAAAAAGGTAATGAACACTTCTGCTTCCAGCAAGCTGGAATAATGGAACAGATTTAACCTCCCATCTGACAACAACAACAAAACAGTGAATATATGAAATATGAAATAACCATTTTCAACACAATGGACATAAAGCAACAAAAGATAATGACCCGTGTGAAAGAGAAAACCAATGAAATGAGCCCTACAGTTGCCTTACCTTACTGCCTGGAGGGAGAGTCCAGGCTGTGGTACAGGGAGCAGGGAGACAAAGGCTGGCAGACAGCTCAAGTTGAGGAGACAAAGCTGAGAGCTGGGAGACACTAGGTGTCCACAGGATGAAAGCAGAATGCCAGAGAGGAGTGAGCATGTGGGGAAAACTCTGGAGGCCCCTGGAGCTTTAGCAGAGCACTGAGCAGTGCACATGAGTGTGTGAGGAAACTAGCTGAGGACGGGAAAGACTCGTCTTGGGATGGTGTTAGAGGGACAGCTGCGGGTCCTTGCTCGGGCTGGGAACAGCACGGGTTCCTACCTTCCAGTCTGTAAAGCCTCAAGCTTCGCAGAGTTTGGGTAGAACACTCACAGTCCTGCCTTCCTAATGAGAAACGATTAGCCCTTCATAATACGCACTCTGGTCCCATGCAGTCATCTTGAAAGCAAGATACAAAAAATGAACTGTTTTCAAGTAACTCAACTGCTTTCCAAAGTAAAGCTCAAGAGTTTTTGTAGAAATATTAAAATGGCCAGCAGCCAACAAAGCAAAATTCACAATGTTTGGCATTCAATAAAAGATTTATAGGCATGGAAAGAAGCAGGAAAATATGACCCACAATGAAGAGAAAAATCAATCAAAGTCAATCTAGAACTGACAAAAATGTTAGAAGAAGCAAAGAAGGACATTAAAACAATTATTATATTTTAATATGTCATAACATTATGTATATTAATACTTTATAATATTCAATATTATGTTAAAATATATATTATATTTTATACATAATTTATACTTATATATTTATATGTAACATAAATATAAAATATATTTAACATAATGTATTTGATATAATATATATATATTTTTTTAATAGTCCATATTTTCAAAAAGTTAACTAGAGACATGGAAAATAAATTTTTTAAATATATTTTTAAAAGACCTTAATTTTTAAAAATGGAAACTACAGTATCTAATGAAAAATATGCTGAATGGGATTAACAGCAACTCAGTCATTACAGAAGCAAATATTAGTGAATTTAAGGACACAGCAATAGAAACTATCCAAAATCAAACACACAAAGAAAAAATAATTTTTTAAAAGATTTTGTTTTTAAGTAATCTCTACACCCGGGGCGCCTCAGTGGCTCAGTCGTTAAGCGTCTGCCTTTGGTCCGGGGCGTGATCCTGGGGTCCTGGGATCGAGCCCCACATCAGACTCCTCCGCTGGGAGCCTGCTTCTTCCTCTCCCACTCCCCCTGCCTGTGTTCCCTCTCTCACTGGCTGTCTCTCTCTCTGTCAAATAAATAAAAATCTTTAAAAAAAAAAATCTCTGCACCCAACATGGGGCTCGAACTCACATCAAGATCAGGAGTTGTATGCTCCTCCAACTCAGCCAGCCAGGCACCCCAAAGAACTAATTTTAAATAATGAAAAGAGTGTCAGCAAACTCTGGAACAACTTTAAATGACTATATATATAGGGGCGCCTGGGTGGCTCAGTCGTTAAGCCTCTGTCTTCGGCTCAGGTCATGATCCCAGGGTCCTGGGATCAAGCCCCACATCAGCCTCCCTGCTCAGCAGGAAGCCTGCTCCTCCCTCTCCCACTCCCCCTGCTTGTGTTCCGACCTCTTCTGCTGTGTCTCTCTGTCAAATAAATAAAATCTCTAAATAAATAAATAAATAAATA
>NW_024423897.1:1299340-1355527 GCF_017311325.1 Ursus maritimus | reverse complement strand
TAAATAAATAAATAAATAAATAGATAGATAGATAAGTAAATAAATGACTATATACATAAATACATATATGTATATATACATATTTATATTTATATGTGCAACTGGAATTCCTGAAGAAGACAGGGATGGACAGAAAACTATTTGAAGAAATGACAATCAAAATATTCTAAATTTGATGAAAACACAGATTCAAGAAGCTCAACAAACTCCAAGTACAAGAAACATCAAGAAAACTATATGAGGACACATCATAATAAAATTGGTCAAAACCAGTAAAGTGAAAAAATCTGAATGCAGAGAAAAAAGCACATCACATATAGGAAAACAAAGATAAGAAGAACACAGACTTCTCATCAGAAACAATACAATCAAGAAGACAGACAATGGACAACATATTTAAAGTACTAAAGGAAAAAACTGTAAACCTAGGGATATACCACCTTGTTACTGGGTTGGAATACTCAATATTATTAACTGTCAATTCTCCCCAAATGGATGCATATAGTCAACACAATCCAAATCAAAATATCAGGAAGTTTTTGTATAAACTGACAAGCTAATTCCAAAATTCATATGGAATTGTAAAGGAACTAGAATTTACACACACACACACACACAAAACTGAAAAAGAAGAAAGTTGAGGGGCGCCTGGGTGGCACAGCGGTTAAGCGTCTGCCTTTGGCTCAGGGTATGATCCCGGCGTTATGGGATCGAGCCCCACATCAGGCTCCTCTGCTATGAGCCTGCTTCTCCCTCTCCCACTCCCCCTGCTTGTGTTCCCTCTCTCGCTGGCTGTCTCTATCTCTGTCAAATAAATAAATAAAAATCAAAAAAAAAAAAAAAGAAGAAAGTTGAAGGGCTAAGACCACCTGATTTCAAGAATTATTACATTAATCAGGATAGCATGGTATTGGCATCAAAGTAGCCACATAGATGAGTGGAACAGAAAAGAGTCAAGAAATAGACCCACACATCTATGGGTTTTTGACAAAGGTGCAAAGGGAATGCAGTAGAGATAGCCTTCTCAACAAATGA
The DNA here is from genome assembly GCF_017311325.1 of Ursus maritimus. Lineage (NCBI taxonomy): Eukaryota > Metazoa > Chordata > Mammalia > Carnivora > Ursidae > Ursus > Ursus maritimus. The sequence goes on along the minus strand of NW_024423897.1, from coordinate 1,354,492 downwards.
TACTGGAACAACTGGATATCCATATACAAAAAAAACACAATTGTCAATCCATTCTTGTTACCATCTACAAAATAGCTCATAAATGGATCACACAGAGAAAAACAAATACTGTATGATCTCGCTTGTATGTGGAATCTAGGAAAAAAAAAAAAAACAGGGGTGCCTGGGTAGCTCAGTTGGTTAAGCGTCTGTCTTCTGCTCAGGTCATGATCCCAGGGATCCCTGGGATCAAGCCCCACGTTGGGCTCTGTGCTCAGCGAGGCGTCTGCTTCTCCCTCTCTCTCTACCCCTCCTCCTCTTGTGCTCTCTCTCTCTCCCCCAAATAAATAAAACCTTAAAAAAAAATTTAAAACACACACACACACACACACACACACACACACACCCCAAAGCTCACAGATACAGAGAACAAATTGGTGGTTGCCAGAGACAGGCCTGGGTGGGCAAAACGGGAAAAGGGAGTCAAAAGACACAAACTTCCAGTTGTAAGACACATAAGTCATGGGAATGTAATGTACAGCACGGTGACCACAGCCAACAATTTTGTACTGTCTGTGCGAAAGTTGCTAAGAGACCAAATCTTAAAAGTTTTCATCACAAGAAAATATTTTTGTAACTACGTCTGGTGAGGGATGTTAACTAGACTTATTGTGGTGAACATTTCATAATACATACAGGTATCAAGTCATTATGTTGTACACATGGGGCTAATGTAATGTTGTATGTCAGTTATATCTCAATTTTTAAAAAATGGATCACAGATCTAAACGTTAAAACCTAAAGCTACACAGCATCTAGAAGAAAGCATGGGGGAAATCATGGCGCTGGGTAACGTGCATATCAAAGAGTTCTTAGATCTAACACCAGAAGCATGACCATTAAGATCAAAGATAAATTGGACTCCATCAAAATTAAACACTTCTGTTCTTTGAAAGACACTTTTAAGAAAATAAAACAAACCACACACCGGGAGAAAATACTTGTGAAGCATATGTCTGTTATCCAGAATAAATAAAGAACTCTCAAAACTCAACAGTAAGAAAACAAACAACCCAATCTTTAAAAATATGAGCAAAACATTTGAACAGACTCTTAACTAAAGAAGATACACAGATGGCAAATAGGCACTTGAAGAGATGATCTACATCATTAGTCATTAGAGAAATGCTAATTAAAATCACAACGAGATATTACTGCATGCCCATTAGAATGCCTTAAATTAAAAAGACTGACCACGGCAAGTGCTGGTGGAGAGGTGGAGGAACCGGAACTCTCATGCTGGTGAAGTTAAACATATACCTACCCTATGATCCAGTCGTTCCACTCTTAAGCATTTACCCAAGAGAAAAGGAAATATATATCCATACAAAGAGTTATACACAAATGTTCATAGCAGCTTTGCTTGGAATAGCCAAAAACTGGGAACAAAGCAAATGGCCATCAATAAGTGAATGAATAAACAAAGTGTGCTACATCTATCCAATGGAATACTATTTAGCCACAAAAAGGGATGTTGTTTATACAAGGAACACCATGGCTAAATCTCAAAGTAACTATGTTGCTTGAGTGAAGCAAAACAAAAGAGCTATATAATGCTATTTACATACAACTTTAGAAAATGCAAACTATGGGGCACCTGGGTGGCTCAGTCAGTTAAGTGTCTTGATTTCAGCTCAGGTCATGATCCCAGGGTCCTGGGATAGAGCCCCGCATCAGGCTCCCTGGGAGTTTGCTTGTCACTCTCTTCTGCCCCTCCCCACTGCTTGTGCACTCATTCTCCCCCTCTCTCTCTGTCTCTCTCTCTCAAATAATTGAAAGAAAAATCTAGAAAGAAAGAAAGAAAGAAAGAAAGAAAGAAAGAAAGAAAGAAAGAAAGAAAGAAAGAAAAGGAAAGAGAAAAGAAAAGAAAAGAAAAGAAAAGAAAAGAAAAGAAAAGAAAAGAAAAGAAAAGAAAAGAAAAGAAAAAGAAAATGCAAACTTATCTATAATGCCACAAAGTTGATCAGTGGTCCCTTGGTAGGGAGTTGGAGAACAGAGATAAAGTGACATGAAGAACTGTTTGTGGGTGAAGAGTATGTTCACTACTTTGATTGTGGTGATGGGTTTCATCAGAGAACGCATATGCCGAAATTTAGCAAACTACACACTTCAAATGTGTGTAGCTTATTGTATAGCAATATGTACATCAAAAAAGCTGCTTAAAAAAAAGATAATGCATATATAACGGATCACTGCTACATTCAGTACAATTCACTTCAGGTCTTTTTCATTTTAACTTTTATTTTTAAATAATTTTACACTTACAGAAGAGTTGCAAAAATGGCACAGATAGTTTCCAAATATCATTCACGCAGCCCCCCTGATGGCAACGACTTACATAAGCATGGTACAGTTATCAAAATGCACACAACTTCGTCACTCCCTCTTCCTCTCTGGGCAACCCGCTTCAGTCCAACAGACCAGTCCTCCCTGGTAAGAAGGTCTAGGCCCCAGCCCCCAGCTCTATGCTGCTCTGTATGCAATCAATATTCCACATTCCAGACAGCTCACCATGGTTCTACCCCCAGCTCCATCTCTCATTAGCTCTAGATCCTACAGCTAACTGCATCCGACATGTCTCCCCCGCTATCTCACAGATGCCTCAAAAGCAGCATGACTAAAAATGAATGCATAATTGTCCCTGCACCCCCAAAAAATCCTCTTGAATTTGGCAAACAGCATTGTCACCTATCACACATCAGACATCTCAAGAGTCTTCTCTGACTCCTCCCTCTCTTAGCGTCCACAAACAGTAAGAGACCATTCAAGCTCTGGTAACTCTTCCTCCTTGTGTCTTTCAAACCCCACCCCTTAGGTCCCATCTCCACTGTCCACATCTTTATTCAGGCCCTGATGCCAACTCTCCTAGGGCTGTCAGAACAGGCCTTAACCACTCCTGTACTTCCAGTCTCACCCCCTGACCCTACTGCCTCGGATGCCCAGTGCCCTAAGTTACTTCCTCCTTCCTAAAAACTGCAGTGGTTCCCAAATGCCCACAGGGTGACATTGTGGCTTCAGGTATGATATTCACGGTCCTTTTGAAACAGCCTTCAACATCCTCTCTTGACTATTAGCCAGCCAGTTCACTCCTTGAAGGAGGCATCAAATGAAATGGAAGTCCTCCCTGTCCAAAGCCCACCAGGCATCCCTCATGCTTTTACCCCTGTTGTTCCCTCAGCCTGGAAGGTTTTTTCCCATCTTCCCTACTAGGAAACTCCAACCCAAGGTGCAACCCTATTTTTACCCTCAGAATGAGCCTTCTCCGAAGTAACAGGAAGAACTGCAAGTTCCCTTTTGTATACAACCCGAGCCCATCACACATACTTTTGAGGCAGCTTTCTGTGTCCTCCTCCACAATATGTGAAAGCCTACAGATTTTTACTTATCCAATTTCTACTTATCTCGATCCCTAGCACCAGCACAGGACTGGAGACCGTATAGACACATTGATGGCTACACGAATGGATAAAGAGATAAGCAGATGTATTATTCGTGGCTGGGTGGAGAGAAACGGAGACTGACAGAAAGATGAACAGATAATGGATGGCTGGACGGATGGATAGATGAGATCATAAGCATTTCAAGGGCAGAGATTGTTTTTTATTCAATTCATTTGCACAGTGCCTAGAATAGGGCCAGATGCTCAATTTGTGTTGCTGAAGGAGTGAGTAAATGATTGAAGCACCAGGTTATTGTGGTAAAGTTTTGGACTATGAGTCAGAAGACCTGATCTCTAGCTCTACCTGTATCAAGTTATTCGTATGAACATGAGCAACTTAACTAAATACCTTCAATTTACTCTTCTGTAAAATGGGTAGACTGGACTAAAGGACTTCCAAGGTCTTTTCCAAACACTCTGTGTTCCCCGATTTGAAGCTGCCCAAATCTAAGACAAGGCTATGGGATAGGAGGAGGAGCCACAGTTAAGCAAATGTGTTTATTTACAACTTGTCCTAATGCACAGCCGATTCCAGATCCCTGCCAACGATGGCAGAGAAAAGTTAGCACACTCCAGATTAGATTCTGTTCAAACTGTCTGGCTGACAGCCTTGTGGTGGAAATGAAGACAGGCTGATAATAGAGCCTGAGGGGTAATTGAGAGGGAAACGTGAGCCTCTGTGAGGGTGTACCCTCCCCAAGCTGAAAGGAAGGAGGGAAGGGCCAGGCTACACAAGGCCTCCCAAGGCCCTTGGCTGATGGCCAAATGCACTCTATCCAGAAGGATGGCTGTTTGGTCACAGAGCACGTGGCCTGTCCTGCCAGAGTCACACCTGGACTCCTAACATGCTCTGGAGTACTAACTGTGCCGAGAGCACATCTATCATTAGTTACAGACTGGTATGTGCCAGGACTGTCTATGCATCCCCTCATCACTTCTCCCAACAAGCCGGGGAGGCAAGAGCGATGGTCCTCACTTCAGGGAGGTGGCAGGTTGTAGCCAGTGAGTGGCAGATTGAGAACTTGAACCCAGAGGACTTTGGCTGCCTGTCTGTGGACAGCTGCCCTGGAACTGGTCAGGTAACGAGGCAGAGACTTCAGACTTCATGCCACCCCAAATTGCAGTGACACCTGCTGGCGCTTGCCTGATCCCTTTGCCATGTGCTTCCATGTGTGTAGACATGGATTCAAGCCTACGGTGATGATCCATCACTCCCATTGTGTAGGTGGGGACACTGAGACCCAGAATGACAGGTGAGTGAGCCAGCCACGATCGCACAACTTGTACGGGTGAATCCGGGATTCCCTCTTGGGGAACTGGAGTCGTGGGCCAGGGCTCCTAACTAGTCAATTAATCTAGTCCCATGTGGTAGCTGGAATGGACATCTGGGGATTTTCCCTAAACATCCACTCTACCTACCTCTGGTAACAGCATCTGAATTTCTCTGGGGATTCACAGCCATACCCCAGCAGCTACCAACACAGTCCCTGTTACTTGGGCAGAACTATATGCCCTGTACTTTTCCAACCCCATGCAGGGTGGGCAGATGATCCTCTTGGTCCCAATGAATACGACCAAAGATGTCCAAGGAGACTAAGTCCCATGACATTAGAGCAAACCATTGAGAAAGTGGCACCCTCTTTCCATGGAGATTTCTGAGTTGGTAAAAGGGAAGCCAGAAGCTGCCAAGGGCCACCTGAGACATCGCAAAGGGACAGCCCACCAGAGAGTGAAGCCAACACAGAGAAAAACAGGGACAAGAGATGGGGAGACACAATTTTCTAAGGACTTATTTTGATACCTGGATCCAGCCACACCTGAATATATTCCAGGTACAATGAGTCCAATGAGTCGCCTTTCTACTTAAACCAGTTGGGGTCAAGTGTCTCTCACGTGCAGCTAAGAGGCCCTGAGTCAGTACAGCCCCTTCATCACACTGAACTATCAGCACTTGTGTCCTTGGCTGTTGACTGGTTAGACCCATGTCACTTGAGGGCAGAGACTGGGTCAAGGCCACCACTGTGTCTCAGTGCCTGACTCCAAGCATGCCTAATGAATATTTGTTGAATGAATAAAAACCCAGCTTGGCTTGATGATCCTTTGTGAAACTGGAGGCATTCTGGGCCCAAGAAGACTGATTTCTCTGGCCTGGCCCATTCTTCCCTCCTCCTCCACCCATCTTTTAAGGTCTAATCCAAAGGCTGTCTCCTCTGAAATTGGCCCACAGCCCTATCCCACTTCAAAAGTGCTCTTACCCACATCAGAACCTCCATGGAATGTTTCTACCTTGTGCAGTAATGAGTGCCCATGACTGACCTCTTCACCCAACTGAGAAGTCCTGAGTACAGGGTCTAAAATGGAATCATTTATATATCAAGCTAGTACTTGGCACCCTCCAGAGCTCAGAAAATATTTCCTGAATCCAAGGGCTCATCTCACTCAATAAACATACACCAAACCCTAGGATATGCCAGGCACCAAGAATACAGAGGTGAATACAGCATGATGGTTAAAAGTAATGGCAATAACAAGAGCTAACATTTACTGAGTTATTTATTACTTTGTGCCAGGCACTGATCTGAGCATCTTGCATGTACTAACTCATTTAACCCTCAGAGCACACTAGTGAGTTAGCTACTATTATTATCCCTCATTTTACAAGTGAGGAAAGTAAGGCTCAGCTGTCAAAGAATTTGCTTAAGGTCATAGAATAATAAGTGGCAGAGCCAGGATTTGAACCCAGGTCCAAATCCCTACTTTTGCTGGTCCATTATGCTGTGGGATCATGAGTACTTAGTAGGCTGTTTTGTCATAAGCCTGGCCTTCTCCTTCCTAATGCCTATATACCCCACTTCTGGGAAGAGCTAAAAGTAGAACTGACCATACCCAACACTGCTGACAGAAAGAGTTGAATTCTGGAGTGAGACACACCAGTCTGAATTTCTAATAGCACCATTCTTTGGCCCAATGTACCCCACTGTAGCCTCTTTAAGTCTGTGTCTTCAGGATTACCTCATGGGCAGCTCTCTGGGTTAAGAGAGCAAATATGTGAATATCACTTAGCACAATCAGTAAGAGCAGACTGCTGTCACTGGTACCTTTTATTATTCTTGTAGAATAAAGCAACTCATCAATGTATAGGGTTTGGCACAAGCTATACCATCAAATACTATAAATGTGCTTCTAGTTTTTTTCCTTCCCTCATCACACTCTATGACCTTGAAAGAGCACCCACACTTCTCTGAAATGATTCAACCAGTGCTGTTTACCAGGCCCCTAGAAAGCCCTGCTTCTAGCCAGCCTTCAAAACTGATTAAGGATTTGGAATTCCCTTTATTTCTCCACCCACAGGATCAAAGGGTGCAGGCAAGGGCTGGGGAGCGGGGGAGGAATGCAAGATGGAACAGGCCAAGTTTTGAACTGGCAGAAGAACAACTGTGGTTCATCCTAGGCTCTCCTGAGCTGCAGGGCCCAGGCCCCCATGTTCTGTTCTGCTTGTGCCCTTGAGAAATAAACACAGCTGCCAGGGAACAGGACGCTTCAGCTGTGGCTAATGCTCAGCCACAAGACAAGCAGGAACTCAGAGGTGCCCTGCGATGCGAAGTGTTTTCCAAAAACGTCAGCAAACACACAGAGCAAGGAGGGAGGGGACAGCACAATGCAAACACACAATTAGGCTTCAGAGCACGAATAAAGGCTGAACACACAGACCAGCGCCAACCTTCTGGGTGCCCACCTCCCTCCGTGCGGCCTTGCCTCCACTGCCCTCTAGTGGCCAGACCGGGACACACCCGCGGGTTTCAACGGAGTTCCCAGGGCTGGAAGGAGGTAAAACTGGGCTGCAGGGAGGGAGCATCACAGGGCTTGGAGCCTCTCAGACAAACCAGATCCCCTCCTCTCCATCCCTCAGCCACTGGCCTCGTTCAGGCTCTCCTTCACCTCTCCCTAGCACCTCTGAGACAACCTCCTCACTGGTATTAACAAAAGTAATAACCAGCCTAGGGAATGCTGACTGCAGGCACTGTGCTGAGCACTTACACACATTATCTCGTTGAATTCTTACAACACCCTTTGGAAGCAGGCAGTGTCCCGCCTAGAGATGAGGAAACACCCAGAGGCTCACACAAGTTTGAGGACTTGACCCAGGCCATATGGCTGTACAAAGGGGAAGACCTGGGCTTCAAACCCAGCAGCACCCTGGGCTGGGCCCAGGTAACTTACAGCTTCACCAGCAGTAGCAGCAGGCCCCAGGAATCTTAGAGCTTCAAGTTCTCAGGTCCCCAACTGCAGGGAACTAAGACTCTGGAGGTGGGACCTAGCAACATTTGCTTTAACAGATCCTCCAGGGGACTCCTCTGCATTACACCATGCTGCTTCAAGGAACTCTCCCTCAATCAAGTCTCCACACCACCCAAGGACGTCTTCCTAAAACACAACTCTCAGCTGCTTTAAGCCCTTAAAACCGCACTGGCAGGTCTTTGGTCTCTCCTTAGACAGCAGTTAGGCCCCTTCACAGCTGGCCCCAATCTACCTTTCTAGCCCCATTCTTGTCACCCTTTCCTTAAATACAAAGAAGGGGAGCAAGGCAGAGGCCTAACTCTGATCAAGCACCCTCTGTGTTATGTGCAAGCTCTCCCCTAGTACTGAGCATATAGGATGATACTTACTCCTCGCCTGTAGGAAAATCAAAGTGCCCAAAACGGGGAAACAAGCTCAGAGAAGTGTCAAGACGTGCCTCTGTTCATGCCGCCAGCAAGTAGCAAGGCGCAGATAAGAGCCCGGGGCTACCTGACACCACAGACCCGGCACTTCCAAGTCAGATGGCACCAAAGTGGTTAGGGAGCCGGGCTGTGGCCACATGCTGGAGGCTCTGATGTCTGAATGGGTATAGGCTTCCCATACAGGTTCTGGTCTTCACTTAATGGGGCTACCAGGCCAAAGTCTATCTCATTCTACCCAAAAACACTTCATGGGCAAACCCCAGTCTTGACCTCCTTCTCTGTGACTCTAATAACTGTGGGACAGGAGCTTGGAAAGGCCAAAGCCCTGACAGGACCCTCACGTAACCAGACTCAGAAGAGAGGAGTTAGATCATGACAGACAAAGCACAACAGCCCAAAGGTTAGGTGAGCCTTTTCTCCTCAGCGCAAGGACTTTTAAAGGAAAGCCCATCCCACCACAGTCCCCCACTGCTGCCCAGGCTCCTTCTCAGCCACACCAGGCCAGAATGGTCCATGTCTCCATGCCTCAAACCTTGTTCAAGGGCCGCCTGGCCAATGCTACCCACTCCTCTAGGACCAAACGCAAGTACCTTTTTCAGGAAGCCTTCTTCGTCCACACTTTCAGGCACGCCTATGCCATTCCTCTGACACCACCTACCTTCCTGTAGTCCGAAGAAACCACAGGACCTAGGGCAGTGGTTCTCAACCAAGCAGGATGTTAGAGTTCCTTGGGGAGTCTGGCTGGGGGTGTGGCCTGAACATCAGCTGGTTCTAGTGTATAGCCAGGGACCAGAAAAACTGACCTAAATGGGCAGGACCCGAGCTTCAGAGTCTCACACAGAGGTTTTAATCCTGCTCCGCCACCTCAGAGCTATACCATTTGAGCAAAGAAACTAACCTTTCCAAACCTGTTTCATATGCTGTGAATTGGGGGTTACACCACCCACCTCTCCAGGTCACTGTGAGGGTTAAATGAGGACTTAACTTTCTTAGCTCCCCATGACCCTGCTCCTTTCCCTCCTCTGCTCTCCCCACAGACTCCGCCCTTCAAAAAAGCAAGTATTAACAGCCTGGTTGGCATCTGCCCAAACTACTTTCCCATCAGTGGTTATTTAATAAAAATTTACTGAGCATCTGCTTGGTAGTACCTGGCACCATGCTAGAGATTGAGGATTCAGCAATGAATGTGTCAGAAAAGGTCCCAAGACACTGACAGATTAGCTGAGGTGATAGTCACAAAACAAGCAAATGAATGACTTCTGTATAATAAAAAGTACTCTGAATGAAAGTAAAACAAGTGAGAACAGATCGAGCAATGGGACAAAGCAAGGCTACCTAAAAGAAGAGGGAAAGTAAGACCTAGACACAGAAGGGAACACAGCCTGAAATGACTGGATCTGGGTAAAGTTCAAAGAGAAGGCACTGCACTGTTTTCAGCAAGGGAGAGGCACGATCTGACTTACTCTTCTACAAAACCACAATCACACTGAATTGTCACCATCTCCACACCAGGCTGTGGGTTCCTGGGGGCAGAGACTGGCTGATCTTCACATCTGTACCCTCAGCACTCAGCCTAGGCCTACCACAGGATAGGTGCTGAGTGGCTGGTTAAATGAACCTCCTTGCCCCTCATATGTTATTTCCTTTTGGTTCACCAAGCCAAACCTTTCATCTAGTTTCTGCCTATCAGTATCATGGCAGCTTTGCCACAAAGAACCACATGAAATCCAATGTTGATGGTGGACAATCTTCTAAGACTCCCAAGCCTTTCTATGTGTGGTTGGTAAGTGACATCTAGATTGGACGGAACTTAAACAGTTGGAATTTTGGACCCATGTGCAGGGCTTCAAATGAATGTACTCACCAGGTGACCCTGGGCAAGTTCCCTAACCTCCCTGAACCTCAGCTTTCATCTGTAAAATGGGTCCAAGGTATAGTAGTGTGATTTCCCCCTCTCTCTCTTGTACAATGCCCAGCACTCACAGGAAGCTCAGATGTTTGGTCAATCCAACAAAGATTTCTTTCTACAAACAGGGTGAGAGGGCAAGAACTCTACCATGTGTTGAACAAAGCACTTCAGCCACCATCATGGAGATGCAGCCCATCATAAATGTTCAATAAATAAGCATAGGCCTGATCACCTTCAACCCGAACTCCATGGTGTTATCTCATTTCAGGAGACAAACTTTTCTCCAAGTTGACTTTAATCCCCATTTTGGGTACAGCTGATGACCAGTTACAAATGGGCTTGTACCTAGCCCAGATCTCCTTTGATCCTCAAGGACATCCTGAGATGTTCTGACAGATTCCTTGCCCTACCTGTGCCATTGCCTGATCTGTATCCTAGCAGCCTTACCAAGAAGGTAAAAGGAAACAAGGTGAGCTTAGTAACTTGTTCTTGGCAACTCCATGGTGGCCCCAATGGTCCCCAACGGCATTCCAGCCATGGTAAGTTACACCCAGTGTGCTATGACACTGCTGGCTGGACAGGCATGTTTTCACTCTGCCTACTTTGCCAAAGGGAGAAGCTGGATGCATTGAAGTTCATCAGTTCGGGGCTCCGTGTGGCAACAATTTCAAACATGTAAACTGCTGGTAAATTTGCAATAATTGGTTGAATAGTTCTCAATTTAATATCCCTAAATGCCACAGGTCCTTAGCTCTATAAATGGGTATTTAAAAATAACTATTAAGGGGCACCTCGATGGCTCAGTCGGTTAAGCATCTGACTCTTGATCTCAGCTCAAGTCTTGATCTCAGGGTCGTGAGTTTAAGGCCCACCCTGGGCTCCACACTGGGCGTGGAGCCTGCTTAAAATAATAATAATAATAATAAATAACTGCTAAATATTCATCGTCTCTAAACCCCACCCCATCGCACTCCCCACCTTTTAATGTACAAAATGTGATGAGCTTAGGAGATAGTGAAGCTGTATATTGCACACAGATTTAACACCTACATAACAATAATAGCTATTTATTCAACATCCATGATGTGCCAGGCATTTGACATGCAGCAAGTCATCTAACCCTCATAAGGTTATTGTTACTATGGACATTATAAACAAATGGCAGCTCATGGAAGGGAAGTGATTTGGCCTAAGTCTCCCAGTGACAGCAGAACAAGGATTTGAACCCAGGTCTATCCAAGTCTGGCCTACTCAGCAGGCCGCACTACTAACCAGTACAAACTGACATACCAGAGCCCAACACCCTTTCTCATTTTCTCTCCAACCCCACCCCACATTCCACCTGACCACCTTCTCCACAGTCCAGAACACGGCCGCCTCCTCTGTTTGTTCCAAGCTGCAGCACCTGTCCTCCCCCCACCTGTACTCCCCCCACAGTCACACCCTCTGTATTCAGGACTCGCACCGAGTCCACCTCCTCTCCCTCCGGTCCTTTCCCAGCCTTCTCCGCTAACAGGAGCCTTACCCTCCTCCTCTTACTTCCCCCGCTGGTGTGCACGGCTCTGACTGAGGCCCCCCTTGTCCACATGCACACATACCCATCACGGCCCCCAATGGACTGCCACAGAAAGCAGATGCCGTGTTTCTCCTCTCCACCCCCACCACGCCCGAGGGTGACAGGTAAGTCTCCTCTCTTCATTCTCTTCATTGCAGAGTCCGTGATGAACGGGGCTCGCTCAGCTCCAGCATTCAGAGCCAAGAAAGCTGACAGACCGCTGACGCGTCCCTGCGGCCAGCCTCTGTGTTCTCCTTAGAAGCTGCTCCTCCAGGAGAACGGACGTGCTAAGCGTCTCCCGCGCCAGGTGCTGTGCTGGACCCTTTCCAAACATGTTACGTCCTCTGAGTCTCCAAACAACCCAAGGAGAGGAGGATTTATCACCTGCACTTTATGGATGAGGAAAGGGGGCTCAGATCCATCACGGATGGAGCTGGAATTCAAAGCCCAGTACGCTCACCTATGAAGCCCGCCTTCTTTTCACTGCATCGCAGGGTCAGAGGGAGCAAAGGCGGCAATACTTGCCCACACAGAGGTGTTTCTGCGTGGGCAAGGCACCTCTAGGGGTACGATCTCTACTCCCCTTCTGGAAGATAGGACTTACCTTTTAACCCTGTTCGTGGGCTTTCTCCCTTCCAAAGAAAGAAGACATTCCGTGGTCCCTTTTGTGATTAAAACCCTTAGGGAGTAAAATACATCTTTGGAACAGGAAGAGTAAGGGTTTATCTACCCATTCCTGGACATTCTAAAATAAAAGACCACTGACACATCACACCCAACCAGCTCATTGCACACACACACACACACACACACACACACACACGCACACACAGAGTCTTCACAGTGGACCTCACAGAATTGGCCTCTTCCTGATTCCCTTTTTTGGATCTAATTGCCTCTGGTCAAAAATCCCTGCACTAGCCTCCTATTCCACTCCATCAGGACACAGCTTAGGGCGGGGGGAATAATCCTCAAGGCACACACATACACCTTACACAAGCTTAACATTTGGCACGTTTCATCCTTCCCTATATCTTAAGCCATAGACAAACCAGAATCCTAGCACAAAACATACTATAATCTTCACTACCTACTTCTTAGCCTGACTTGTAACTCAAGTCTACACAGCAACGGGTCATTGGCATAGCAAATCCCAAACTTTCTTTACCAACTACAGCCTAGCTCAGAGCAGAACTCACCACCCTCTTCTGACTTGCTAGTATTTGGAGCAGTAACTGTAGGACATGGCTGGACTGACTGAATACATCAATTGCTGGGTGACTGTGAATAGGTCCCTTCCTGCTCTGAATTAGACAACTCACTCAAACCATAGGAACATCAGTTCTGGGACAAATTACGCATTTCTCCAAGAGGGACCCAACTTCTAAGCCTCGCCAGGACTCTGAAGTCAAGGCACAGAAATGTTATCAGCAAGACCTTGACAGTCAGCAAAAGCTGCCACAAGCCTGAGCTCTTTCCTCACAGATAATAAAGGTTTTCCTATTGCTAAAGGTGAAACCTAGCTGAAAGCAACAAATCTCTCAGTGAAAAGTTGAGTGGATCACTACACACACCCAGAGGAAAAAAATCCACATGGATTAAAGAGGAAGGAACTGATCAAATACTAAGATCTAGACTAAACCTTGGTGTCTGATTCCAATACTAAGGAGGATATATAGAAAAACATAGCAGCAACCACAGGAATGACAGATAACCATAAAAATAAGAATCAGTGTGCCACAGTTTACTCTCAGTGACATGAACAACACTGAACTTCTGACAGAATGAGGTGGCATGCTGGTTTGCAACTAAAAAGACCATCTTCAGGGAAGGATGCAGGCAGAGGCTATTCTGGAGGCTGAAGGAAACACTACTGAGACTGAAGATTGGACTCAACCAATCACTCATTAACTTGAGCCAAAAGTCAACTTCCCAGAGCCAAAGTTTACTCCTCTGTAAAATGGGAATGGCAAGTAGAGAGAAAATAGTCACTACAAACAGAAGGCATATGGATCTCTAAGCGAACCTAGATCTGAATACGGTCACTTCATGAGTAACACTGAGTTAAACTCCCTGAAGTAGTAAAATGATAACAACACCAACTGCAGAAGGCTGTTGCGAGAATTGAGTAAAGTGCTCATTACAGTACCAAGCCTAAGGAATGCCTAATTACTAAAAATTTCTATTAAGACTTACTGAGTGTTTATAATACTGCCTAACACGGTGTTGAGCACTACGCATGCTCTACCTTGTCATACTTGGTTTGTCTACTCTGCAAGACTGCATAAACATGTTTCTATACATAAATATGAGCATAGCAAAACTCCTAAAAGGATACACACAAAAATGCTAACAGTGAGTATTTCTTGGGAAGAAAAACACAATTTTTTTCTTTTCACTTACTTGCTTTTTCCAAAATTTTCTACAAATATCATTTATTGAGGTATATTTCTGTATTTTTAATGCCAAAATACATTAAAATACAATGAAAATCAAGACATTGCTCACAGGTAATCTCCTATATAAGCCAATTCTTTTGGAGGTAAGAACTAACAAAAGTTCTGCTTTCCCTCATAAACTGGCATGTACTCTGCTTTTCATTAAGAATTAACTGACTTCTCCCTTCTTCACTTTGCCACCAGGGGGCAGAGCCAAAATTTTAGTTCAATCATTCAGTCAGGTCCTCATTCTTTGCATATTTCTATTTTAATTTCCCCAATTTCAACCTTCTATTCTAATCTATATGTCTTATCCTGATCTTGGATTTCTTTATATTTTACTGCTTTTCTCAATGTTTATCATAAATTTACTGTCTACAAATCCTTTGTAGATTAAGGCAAGGTATACATACACTTAAGCTGAAGACTTTAAGGATTGCTATTGCCCATACACTTCATGCTGGGTCCCTGCATTTCACAGAATTCCGGTTAGGACATTAAATGATAGAATTACCACCTCTAAATCCAATCTGAAATTTTTTTTTTAATGTAAAACTGCAACATCTCCCAATACCTGCAACAATAACAAAAATACCATAACTTTTGAAGTCTTAGCAGTCCCATAATTAAAGTCAGTTTTATTAAATGCTCAATTCTCAAAATTATATACATTTCTTTTTACTATAAAAAATCTCCACCCCCATCTCACCCTTCTTCACTCACCCCCCCCCCCAAGGTAGGTACTGTCCAAGCAGAAGCAACCCCAACAAAGTCTACCACACATCCAAAAGCAGGGAAGACAGGAGGTCCCCAGAGCACAAGATATGCTGGTGTTATCGCACAGAGCCCTCCTGCAAGGGGGGGGGGGGGAGAATGGGAAGAGCTCACATAACAAGAAGGGAACTGGAATAGGCAGACCGACAAAGACTTGTATAATTTATACCAATTTACAAATACTTTAGGTGCCCACAAACTCCAAGAAGAGACCAAACTAATACACAAAGGAAGGCCTCTGCCAGCGTCTCCTCTCCCTGAGGTCCTCCTATCAGGAGTCATTAGGAAGCCCAAACAGCTTCACAGTTCCCGCTTCCCGACTGCTGTCATATTTGCCATCTTTGTCATCACAGGCAAATGCCAGCAGAGGCCTTTTGGGGTGCCAAGCCACGGTGAAAGTCGGGGACTCACACTGCACCTCCCATAGCTTGTCTCCTATAAAAATCAATATAGAGAAACCAATCAATATGTTAATAAGAAGAAGCCACATTCATTAAGTACTACTCATTTAATCCATTTTTAAAAAAAAGATTTTATTTATTTATTTGAGAGAGAGAGAGCATGAGACTGGGGTGGGGGGTGAGGAAGGGGCAGAGGGAGACGGTGAAGCAGACTCCCCACCGAGCAGGGAGCCCAACATGGAGCTCAAT
The DNA here is from genome assembly GCF_017311325.1 of Ursus maritimus. NCBI lineage: Eukaryota > Metazoa > Chordata > Mammalia > Carnivora > Ursidae > Ursus > Ursus maritimus. The sequence continues at coordinate 1,338,967 of NW_024423897.1, read as the reverse complement.
CCCGGGACCGAGATCATGACCTGAGCTGAAGGCAGACACTTAACTGACTGAGCCATCCAGGCACCCCTCATTTAATCACTTATTAACCCTACAGGACAGGTACAATCATTACCCCATTTTACAGAGAACACCGAGGCACAGAGAGAGCACAAGCCGGTAGGTGACAGAAAAAGATCTGTACGCAGAGCCTATGATCTAAACCTATTCTGTACTCCCTAGGAAAACAGTAAAAGCAGTTAATATTTGTTGAGCACCCCTTAGGAATCAGATGGATTATACTTTATCTTAATAAAGTATAAAAGTGTAATGACAATGCAGCAAGGTAAGTAATGATTTTAAACCCCATTTTATAAAGGAACAGGTGACTGGACAGTTAAGTCACACCTCAAGGAAGCAGCAGAGTCAGCACATGAAGTGAGTCTACTGCCAAAGCCACAGGTCTTTCTGCAAAATCACAATGCTTTGCAAATAGATTCTTTTTCCCCAAAAATGTCATTCTTCCTACTTGAAATTAAACATGATTTTTCTAAAGCCATTATTCCTTTAGTCCCACTTACTTTTTTTCAACCTTAGGGTTAAGATTAATGTAATATAATATTAACAATGTGGTGTTAATTTTAAAGATGCAGGATACATTAAAGTATATACTTCAAAGTTGTTAACTATACAGTAAGTAAATTACATTTCGATGAACTTATTTAAAAAATATATATATTTATATACATACGCACACATGTGTGTGTGGCGAGAGAAAGAAAGAGGTATTCTTTTTGTTAAGTGATCCTATTTCAGGAAGAGTTAACCACTCTCCATGATGCTAGTACCTGGCAGTCTGGCTAAATGTCTGAGCAAATTTCTATATTAAACAAACATAAAGAATAGTTTCAGAGGCTGCTACCCCCCTTCTACTTCTCTTTAGGCCTTTACTCCATCATTTGTCAGTCATTTGGGATTAGTTAAGATAAAGAAATTTACACAATTCAAGAAAACCTGAGTAGATATGAAGAGGCCTTCTAAAACATTTCCTAAATAACCACGCGGCTTCATAAACTTTAACACCTTGACCGTTTTATTGGAAAGTTTAATCTCTGAATGATAAATAAGGTGCTGTCTGGGTGAGACTGACATCACTACTCCAGACCACTGAAGTTCTAAAAGACCTGGTGCAATACGTATGGTGTGTCTAAAAAAGCTGAAGTAAGTGGATTATCAGAAATAAAATGGATTCTTACTTTGTTTTACATCTAACCATTAAAAATATGTAAAACACAAAATCTTAATATATGATTCCAACTATACATAATATAGTGTGTGTATACACACACACAGATGAATAGATGTCCACATATAAAACATCTATACAGATATATAAATATCTTTATAAATATATATGTATCTACATATGAAAAAAAGATTGGAAGGAAATACACTAATATGTTAGGAACTGGCTATCTCCAAATTATGGACCTATGTGTGACTGTTAATTTCTTCTTTATATTTGTCAGCATTTTCCAAATATTCTATACTGCGCATATACTACTCTTATTTTACAAACTAACATACAAGACATGCTTACTGCATAAAATTCAAACAGTACCAGGGTACAGAGCAGTACTGGGAAACAGAAACTTCTGTGATGGAAACATTTTATATCCGCGCTATGCAATACAGAAACCACCAGCCACGTGTGGCTACTATAGTCCGTAAAATGAGCCTAGGGTAACTGAGGAACTGAATTTTTCATTTCATTTAATTGGTTTCAGTAATAATATTTAAATTATAATTTAAAGTAAAATTTATCTTCTCCCAATCTTCTAAGTCTAAAATAAATTCTTTCAAAAGTCTTTCTACTAAGTTAGCTTTAGTTTCTTTACCTAAATGGGAACACATCATGTGCATTAATTGGCTATCTGCTTTGCTCATTCAGTAAAATGCCTTGCCAATCTTGCATTTCAACACATATAGAGCTATGTTTTTCTCTTGGCACACTGTAATATGGATGTATCACAACTTATTCAATTAGTCATTCATAATGAAAATTTAGATTATTTCCCTTTTATGTATAAAACAATGCTATAAATATAATTGTGCTTCCCTCTGATAATCTCTTTTAATTTTTAGCCTGGGTTATAGAGAAAATTTTAGAAAACATGTTAGAAGTATTTGTCTGAACCACTTAGAAAAATTAATACAGCCATATTTGATATATTCCTGAAAGACTGTATGTGAACTAAATCATATTTTAGGGGCACCAGGGTGGCTCCGACAATTAAGCAGCCAGCTCTCGATTTCAGCTCAGGTCATGATCTCAGGATCCTGGAATCAAGCCCCGTGGTGGGCTCCGCACTCAGCCGGCAGTCTGCTTGAGGATTCTCTCTCTCTCTGTCCCTCTGCCCCTCTACCCGCCCCCTTGCTTCTGCACCTTCTCTCTAAAGTAAATAAATAAATCTTAACAAATAAAAAAATCAGGGATGCTTAGCTGGCTCAGTTGGTTAAGCATCTACCTTCGGCTCAGGTCATGATCCTGGGGTGCGGGGATCAAGCCCCATGTCAGGCTCCCTGCTCAGCAGGAAGTCTGCTTCTCCCTCTCCCTCTGCTGCTCCCGCCCCCCGCTCGTGCTCTCTCTTGCTCACACTCTCTAATGAATAAATAAATCTTTTAAAAAATAAAAATAAAATAATAAAATAAATCATATTTTATATGTATTAGGTGAGGTAGACAAATCCGCGCAAAGATGACACAGAAAAAACATGCACACACATGCACACACATGCACTGTTAAGAACAAACACTACGGGGGCGCCTGGGTGGCGCAGTCATTGGGCGTCTGCCTTCGGCTCAGGGCGTGATCCCGGTGTTATGGGATCGAGCCCCACATCACGCTCCTCCGCTGGGAGCCTGCTTCTTCCTCTCCCACTCCCCCTGCTTGTGTTCCCTCTCTTGCTGGCTATCTCTCTCTGTGTCAAATAAATAAATAAAATCTTTAAAAAAAAAAAAAGAAAAGAACAAACACTATGGTAATCTTTCTGTAAGTGGTGTGGTCCTTCACAAAATGTGAGCCCCCTGGACTCAGTCAGCAATCCCACTTCACTGGTTTACCCAAAAGGATGACCTAAACTGAAGTCCATAAGGAATATTTCTCATACTATCATTTATAACAGTACAAAGATGAGAAACCACCAAACAGCTGGGCAACTGAGGTACCTACAGGCATATATACGTATACGCTGGCAGTTGAAGAATACACTGATATATTCAGTGGAATTCCAGACTGCATTAGAAGTGGCAGGAGAGCACAGGAGCCATCGCCATGTTAAGAAGCTGTAACATCCTCAGGTGAGGCAGGCACGGCCTGGAGCAGGACAGTACCCATACATCACACAAACAAGGGTCCATAAAGGAGCTGCGCATCTGAATGGCTAGACAACACTTAGCACAATGTCAGCAACAGTGGCCATTTTTAAATTGTGGAATTGCAATTTTTTATTTTATTCTTTGAAGTCTTCTATACAGTTTAAATTCTTTTACTCAAGTATCATGTATTTCCAAAAACAGTAAAGCTACATTACAAAATAAATCTGAGGGTGATGAGAGAAGATGGCAGAGAAGGACAATCCTGAGCTCACCTCCTCCCACAGACACACAGAGGCCACAAGTATATCTACTGCAATTAACTCAGAAAATGATCAGAAGAGACCTTCCACAGCTAATCATAGAGAGAAAGACACATTGAAAGGGTAAAAGGGGTGGAGACATGGCCAGGAACCAAACCCCTGGTGCATATAACCACAAACAGAAGAGCCATCACAAGCATGGAGGATTGAGGGGATCAGATCCCACACAGGGCAATCCTGGCCCTAAGGACCTACACTGGGAAGACAAGTTCCCGTAATGTCTGGCTTTGAAAATCAGCAGGGCTTAACTCCAGGAGCTTTAGAAATCAGCAGGGCTTAACTCCAATTGAACTGAAGGGCAAAAGAGCCAGCACACTACTAAGCAGAAGCAGCAGCTTGAAAAGCGCCTAGGGTATACATGAAAGAGATTTACTAATTTTAGGGTGTGTGTAGGAAAGGCAAACATCTGCAGATTTCTCCAGGAATAAAAAAGCGCTGGCAGGTGCCATTTTTCTTGCCCTCCATGAGCCTAGATAGCTAGATGCTTGCAGAAGCCAATTCTAACACTCTCCATCTACCTTGTTAGCACACATGCCCCACCCCGGCATTACCCTACCACCCACCCTACCCAAGCCACTGGCCTCCGCAGGCACCCCTCCAAAGTAGCTCCTCCCCTGCCATATCCAGCACCCATCCAAAGTGACTCCTGCCCTGGGGGACAGGGGAGATAACCCTACACACCAGCTTGCCCACAGTTCCTACAGCTGGGCCTCTTGGCTGGCTGCACAAAGAACATGCCCTGCCCTTCCGTATACCTGCAGCTGTCACACAGGCTAATTACACACAGCTAGACTGAGTGCCAGCCCCACCGACCACTGAGCCCATGGCAGCTGCAGCCAGGCCTCTCAACAGCACGGAAAGCAAACCCCGCCCAGTGCGCCTGCAGCAGGGAAAGCGGGTCACTGCAGCCAGCTGGGCTGAGGGCCAGCCCCACCCATCAGCATGCCCATAGCAATCATAGCTCAACCACAGCAGGAAGGTGCACACAGCCCATACAGGGGACAGCCCTAGTGTGCCTGATTCTGGTGACCAGGGCAGACAGCATACAGGACACCAGAGGACCTCGTCTACATAAAGTCACTACTTTCAAGGTCAGGAGATGTAGCTGACCTAGTACCTAACACATAGAAACAAACACAGAGAGTTAGACAAAATGAGGAGGCTTAGGGATATGTCCCAAATGAAAAAACAAGATAAAATCACAGAGAAAGGACTAAACGAAATGGAGATAAATGATATGCCTGATGAAGAGTTCAAAGAAATGGTCCTAAAGATACTCAACTGGACTTGAAAAAACAGGGCATGAACTCTGTGAGAATTTCAACAAAGAGATAGAAAATGTAAAAAAGAGCCAGTCAGAGCTGAATACAGTAACTGAAATGAAAAATACAGTAGAGGAAATCAATAGCAGATTAGGGGATGCAGAGGAACGGATCAGAGATCTTGAAGACAGGATAACAGCAACTAAGATGAACAGCAAAAGACAAAAGAATAATAAAAGTAAGAATAGGTGAAGGAACCTCTGCAACATCATCAAGCATGATAACATTTGCATTACAGGAGTCCCAGAAGAAGAGAGAGGAAAGGGGGCAGAAAATGTATTATTTTTTTTTAAGACTTTATTTATTTATTCGACAGAGATAGAGACAGCCAACGAGAGAGGGAACACAAGCAGGGGGAGTGGGAGAGGAAGAAGCAGGCTCCCAGCAGAGGAGCCTGATGTGGGGCTCGATCCCAGACCGCCGGGATCACGCCCTGAGCCGAAGGCAGACGCTTAACCGCTGTGCCACCCAGGTGCCCCAGGGGGCAGAAAATTTATTTGAAGAGATCATAGCTGAAAACTTCCTGAATCTGAGGAAGAAAACACACATCCAGATTCAGGAAACAAAGAAAGCCAAACAAGATGAACCCAAAAATGTTCACACTAAGACACATAATAATTAAAATGACAAAAATTCAAAATAAAGAGAGAATCTTAAAAGCAGCAAGAGAAAAGCAGTCACATACAAGGGAAAACCCATAAAGCTATAGGCTGATCTCAGCAAAAACTTTACAGGCCACAAGGGAGTGGCATTTATATTCAAAGGGCTGAAAGAAAAAAACCTAGAATACTCTACCAGGCAAGGCTATCATTCAGAATTGAAGGAGATAGAGTTTCCCAAACAAAAGGGAGTTCATCACCACTAAACCAGCCTTACAAGAAATATTTAAGGGAATTCTTTAAGTGAAAAGAAAAGGCCATAATTAGAAGAAAATTATGAAAGGAAAAAAACTTCACTGGCAAAAGCAAACATGATTAAAGGTAGTGGACTAATCACTTATAAAGTCATTATGAAGGTTGAAACACAAAAGCAGTAAAATCAATTACATCTACAAAAATTACTCAAGGGATACACAAAATAAAAAGATATGACATACACATAAAATGTAGAGGGGTAGTAAAAATTCAGTGCTTTTTACAATGTGTTAAGCTTAAGCAACTAACAATATAGACTGCTACACACATAGGATGTTATATATGAACCCCATGGTAACCACAAATCAAAAATCTGTAATAGACATATAAAAAATAAAGAGAAAGTAATCCAAACATAACATTAAAGAAAGCCATCAAACCACAAGGGAAGAAAGCAAGAGAAGAAAGGAACAGAGAACTACAAAACAGAAAACAATGAACAAAATGACAATAAATATATACCTACGAATAACTACTTATATTAAAATTGACTAAATGGTCCAATCAAGTGACACAGGGTGACTGAATGGCTGAAAAAACGAGACCCAACTATATGCTGCCTACAAGACTCACTTCAAACCTAAAGACGCACACAGACTGAAAGCGAGGGGACAGTAAAAGATATTCCATGCAGATGGAAGTGGGAAAAAAAAGCTGGGATAGCAGTATTTTTATCAGACAAGGGCAACCCTCTCAGGTCCCCTCCCTCCACGGGAGCTTTGTACAATCACTTTGCTATCACTCAATAAACTTTGCTTTGCTGCTCGCCAAAAAAAAAAAAAAGAAAAAGAAAAAATTCTCAGACAAAATATACTCTACAACAAAGAGTGTAGTAAGAGACAAAGAAAGGCATTAAATAATGATAAAGGAATCAATCCAACAAAAGGATGTAACAATTATAATTTATGTACCTAACATAGGATAGGGGCACCTAAATACATAAAATAAATATTAACAAACATAAAAAGAGAAATTGACAGTAATACAACAAGAGCAGGGGACTTTGACACCACACTTATATCAAATGATAGGTCATCCAGACAAAATCAATGAAGAAACAGTAGCTCTGAATGACACATTAGACCAGGCAGACTTGACAGATACACACAGAACAATCCATCCAAAAACAACAGAATACACATCATTTTCAAGTGCACATGGAAGAGTCTCCAGAATGGATCATATATGTGGTAGGCCACAAAACAAGTTTCAATGAATTTAAGAAGACTGAAATTTTATCAAGCCTCTTTCTTGACCCACAATTGTATGAAACTAGAAATCGATTACAAGAAAAAAAAAACTGGAAAAAACACAAAGATACAGAAGCTAAACAGCATGCCACTAAACAACCAACACATCAATGAATAAATCAAAGAGGAAATAAAAAAATACATGGAGACAAATGAAAATGGAAACACAACAATTCAAAATCTTTGGGATGCAGCGAAAGCAGTTCTAATGGGAAACTTTATAGCAATATAGGCCTACCTCAAAAAACAAGAAAAATCCCAAATAAACAAAGTAACCTTATATCTAAAGGAGCTACAAAAAGAACAAAGCCCAAAGTTAGTAGAAGGAAGGAAATTTGAAAAAAAAAAAAAGATTAGAGCAGAAATAAATGAAACAGATACTAAAAAACATCAGAAAAGATCCATGAAAGCAAGAGCTGGTTCTTTGAAAATATAAACAAATTTGATAAACCTTTACCAGACTCATTAAGAAGAGCGAGAACTCAAATAAATGAATTCAGAAATGAACAAGAAGAAATAATAACTGATATCACAAAAATACAAAGGGTTCTATGAGAATACTATGAAAAATTATATGCCAACAAATTGGACAACCTAAAAGAATGGATAAATTCCTATAAACATACAACATTCCAAAACTGAATCACAAAGAAAGAGAAAATTTGAACAAATTACTAGTAATGAAATTAAACTGGTAATCAAAAAACTCCCAATAAACAAAAGTCCAGAACCAGATGGATTCACAGGTGAATTCTACCAAACATTTAAAGAAGAGTTAATACCTATTCTTCTCAAACTATTCCAAAAAATAGGTGAGGAAAAAAAACTTCCAAATTCATTCTATGAGGCCAGCATTACCCTGATACCAAAAACCAGGCAAAGACACTACCAAAAACAAAACAAAAACAAAACAAAAACAAAACAAAAAAAATGCAGGCCAATATCCCTGATGAACATAGACGCAAGAATCCTCAACAAAATATATTAGCAAACCAAATTCAACAATACATTAAAAAGATCATACACCATGATCAAGTGGGATTTATTGCAGGGATGCAAGGATGGTTCAATATTTGCAAATAAATCAATGTGATACATCGTATCAATAAGAGGAAGGACAAAAACTATATGATCATTTCAAAAGACACAGAAAAAGCATTTGACAAAATAAACATCCAATCTTGATAAAAACTCTCAAAAAAATGGATTTAGAGGAAACAGACTTCAACATAACAAAGATCATATATGAAAAACCCACAAACAACATCATATCCAATAGCGAAAAATTGTAAGCTTCTCCCCTAAGATCAGGAACAAGACAAGGATGTCTACTCTCACCATTTTTATTCAACACAGTCCTGGAAGTCCTGGCTACAGCAACCAGACAAGAAAAAGAAAAAGGAAAAAAAAGAAAAAAGAAAAAAGAAAAGCATCCAAATTGGTAAGGAAGAAGTAAAACTGTCAGTATTTGCAGATGACATGATACTATATATAGAAAACTGTAAAGACTCCACAAAAAACTATTGGAATAAATGAATTTAGTGAAGGTGTAGGAAACAAAATTAATATACAGAAATCTGTTGCATTTCTATACACTAATAATGATGTAGTAGAAAGAAAAATTAAGAAAAGAATTCCATTTACAACTGTACCTAAAAGAATAAAATACCTGGGAATACATTTAACCACGGAGGAAAAAGACCTATACTCTAAAAACTATCAGACACTGAAGAAAGAAATTGAAGATGACACAAATAGAAAAATATACCATGTTCATGGACTGGAAGAATTAATATTATTAAAATGTCCACACCACCCAAAGCAATCTACAGATTCAAAGCAATCCCTATCAATATACCAACATTTTTCATAAAACTGGAACAAATAATCCTAAAATTTGTATGGAACCACCAAAGACTGAACAGCCAAAGCAATCTTGAGAAAGGAGAACAAAGCTGGAGGTATCACAATCCCTGATTTCAATATATATTACAAAGCTATAGTAATCAAAACAGCATGGCACCAGCACAAAAACAGACAGATGACAGATCAATGGAACAGTATAGAGAGCCCAGAAATAAACCCACACTTACATGATCAATTAACCTACAACAAAGGAGGCAAGAACATGCAATGGAAAAAAAGTCTCTTCAACGGTGCTGGGAAAACAGGGCAGCTACATGCAAAAAAATGAAATTGGACTACTTTCTTATACCATACACAAAAATAAACTCAAAATGGATTAAAGACCTAAATGTGAGATATGAAACCATAAAATTCCTAAAAGAAAACATAGGCAGCAATCTCTTGGACATCAGCCTCAGCAACATATTTATGGATATGTCTCCTCAAGCAAAGAGAAACAAAAGCAAAAATAAACTACTGGGACTACACCAAAATAAAAAGCTTTTACATAGCAAAGGAAACCATCAACAAAACAAAAAGGCAACCTACTGAATGGGAGAAGATACTTTCAAATAACAAATCCAATAAGGGGTTAATATCCAGTAAGTGTCTTATACACTCAACACCAAAAAATAAAAAAAATAAATTAAAAAAATTAAAAAACCTGATTAAAGAATGGGGCTTCTGGATGGCTTAGTCAGGTGAGCATCCAACTCTTAGATTTCAGCTCAGGGTCCTGGGATTGAGCCCCAAGTCAGGCTCCGTGCTCAGCAGAGAGTCTGCTAGAGATTCTGTCCCTCAGCCCCTCTACGCTCGCTTGTGCTCTCTCTCTAATGGGTGAATGAATCTTTAAATTTAAAAAAAAGAGAGACAGAAAACCTGAATAGGCATTTTTCCAAAGGAGACATATAGATGACCAAGAAACATGAAAAGGTGCTCACGCTCACATCACCGACCATCAGGAAATGCACATCAAAACTACAATGAGATACCACCTCACACCCATCAGAATAGCTAGTATCAAAAAGATAATAAAAAACAAATGTTGGTGAGGATATAAAGAAGGAATCCTCATACACTGTTGGTGGGAGTGTAAATTGGTGTAGCCACCGCAGAAAATAGTATGGAGCTTTCTCAAGAAATTAAAAATAGAAATACTATATGATCCAGTAATTCCACTACAGGGTAATTACCCAAAGAAAACAAAAACACTAATCTGAAAACATCTGTGCATCCCTGTTTATTGCAGCATTATTTACAAGAGCCAAGATATGGAAGCAACCTAAGTCTCCACGGATAGATGAATGGATAAAAAGATGTGAGATGTGTGTGTATATATACATACACACACACACACACACACACACACAATGGAATATTAATCAGTCATAAAAAAAGAATGAGATCTTGCCATTTGCGAGAATATGGGTGGACCTAAGTGGTATTAAGCTAAGTGAAATGAATCAGAAAAGATAAATACCATATGATTTCACTTATACATGAAATCTGAAAAACGAAACAAGTAAACAAACAACAGAAACAGATTCATAAATACAGAAAACTGCTGGGTGCCAGAGGGGAGAGGGCTGGGATGATGGGTGAAATAGGTGAAGAGATTAAGAGGTACAAACTTCCAATTATAAAAAAACATGTCATGAAGATATAAAGTACAGCAAAGGGAATATAGTCAATAATATTGTAATAATGTTGTATGGTGACAGATGGTGATAACGTTTATTGTGATCAATGACTAATGCAAATCACTATGTCATACATGAAACTAGCACCACATTATATGTCAACTACACTTCAATAATAAAAAATTATTAATTAAAAATAAATAAGTAAAGCTGAGGAAATTCTTCTGTGAAATGAATATTCTTCTCCCATTTTTCTATTTTCAAATTCTATTGGTTGTTTTTAAAGCAAATCACATGTATTTTGATAATTCCTAAGATTATTTAAAAAATAGGTATTTTTTAAGTTCACATACAGGCAAAATATAGGGAAAAAAGTATACCACAACACAAAAAGAGATTGTATTTAGAGGTGGGACCACAGGTAACACTTTTTCTTTCTCCTATTTTCCGTATTTTAAAAATTTCATCATAATAGAAGAATTAAAAATTAATATAATGTAAAATATTTTCCTAAATCACTTTCTTTCAGATCTGCCCCTTTCCGAACTCTTTGCCCCCTCATGACCTGACTGTAACAGTCATAATAAACAAAGATGTCTTAGGAAGAAAATTCACTTATGCTAATGCAGGTGAAGTAGTAATGTGAAGATGAAAACACATGACAGGAAAAGTCCTGATGGCCAAAGATGACAGACAGAAGACTCATTACGATAGTGAGGGTTTCTGTTACCTGTCTCTACTTCAGCAATGTCAATAAAATGATCTTCCGAGGCTGATGCCAGCATTTTTCCATCGTGGCTAAAACTGAGGGTCCTCACAGGCCAATCCAGCCTATAACAGAGTGGACGGAGGACACGTTAGAAATAACCCAGTAAGAGTAGAGCACAATTTCACCCAAAATAAAATCAAATTAATTTCTTCAACAAGGAAAGTGCTGGCAGAGCTGCTTACCTGGAAAAGCACCGAACACAAACCAACTCATCCACATCCCAGAGGCTGACCAAAGCATCCGCACTTCCTGTGGCAAAGTACTTCCCCATGGGGTCAAACTTGATACAGATGCAGTTGGAAGGATGGGCATTGATGGACTGCACAGGCTTCAGCTCTGGGTAGCTGAGAAACAAGACAGACAGCAATTAAACTATGGGAAGAGGACTATGGTACTAAGACGGCAACAGGAGACACTGAAGAAGAAAATCGAAGACAACAAAACAAATATCAGACTGTAATTCAAACAAACTTTCCTGGACTTAAAAAAAAAAACAAAATTAGATTATCATCAGACCTTTCTGACATTAAGACTTTATGCCAAAAGAAAATGGGGTAATATATTTAAGATATACAAGCAAGAAAATAGGAATCAAGAATTTTTATATCTAGCAAAATTGACTATCAATTATAAAGGGCTCAAATACTAAGCACAATTAAATATCTGTAAGTTTTATAAGTATGTAAGTTATAATAAGTATGAACTTAGAGAATACTGTTCCATGAACCCTTCCTGAGGAATCTAAAGAATGAACTTTGACAATCAAAATGACCAGAGACTTATTAGCATGGGACTCGTGATGAGTATTACATATACAGCTTCTTGTAGAAACTGTAGATGGAAAAGAAAGGCATTGTACGTAGTAGCTCTATACTCTGATAATATATATAGTATTAACTATTTTTTTAATGGAAGAAAAATGAGGAAAGCAACACAAAAAGCAAAATTTACTATTTTAGTAATCACACTGGTGGTGGTAGTGGTAATACTGTTATTCTGAGATATCCCTACATGTAACATGGAAAAAGGTAGTAAATAACTGGAATATTCTAATTCTGTAATTCTTTGTATCCTTGAGAACCAGAATACTCAAATACTCAGTTTGGAAAGAAAGAGTTATTTATAATATAGAAGATGTTTAGTAAAATTCCACTAGTCCTGGATTTTGGAAATTATCAATATAAATTCACAATTCACATATTTTATCTTTAAAAATATACACATATATGTCCTCGCTCTGTCCACTGGGAAGGTCTAGAAATATGACCAAACCAGCAATATGGACATCCGTAGCTCCAATACCATTTCTCAGAAAAAGAATCTAGGGATTCTTAGAGAATTTTCTGATTAAAGGTCTGAGGCAGGAAACATACAAGATGAACTTGGGATATCTTGTTGTACCAGACAGCAACAAACTGAAGAACACTAGGATTATGTAAAAAAAAAAAAAAAAAAATGACTCAGGAATCAACTTGAAAAGGCTCCCATTAGCTAAAGATGGGATAATTTGAGCTTCCATAAGGATAATTACTCCAACAGACTGAAACACATCTACCATGCTTAAATACGAGTGTATAATAAGCCTTAAAAATAAAACCTAGCTGATCATCTTTGGAGGTGATAGAGAACTAATTCATTATCTGATGACAAAGGGAAAGAAGCACTTATCCTTCCTTTTCTAAGTCAACTACATTCTTAAGTAACCAATTAGGAAATGAGAGGAAGCATCTTGTATTCCAACAACGAAGTAAGCATTCAAAATCAGCAAAATCCAGACTAGGTGAATCTCTGTAGATTTACAGTCTAGTTTTCCAACAGCTATATTGTAAGTAAAAGAAGGATGAAGAGTACCTTGGTAGTTTAACACACTTACAAGACAACAAATTTTTTTTAAACAGACAAAACTAGAGTATCTAGAAAAGCACACTTGGTAGCTAAAACTATAAAGAAATGCTATAAAAATCAAGATAGTGTTTCCTCTTGAGGAGAGGGAGTTATGACTAAGACAAAGTACATGGATGGACTTCTGGGATGGCCAGCAAATTGCTAGCTCTTGACCTGGGTGGGGTTACACAGACAACAGTTCATTAAGCTATATGTTGTTTTAAGCAGTTTTCTATATATGTTTTATTTTCTAATATAAAGGCTTAAAAAAAAAGCTATAGAATCCCAACTTGAATAAAATTCAAGTTGCTAAGCACAGATTTCCAGCCTTTTATATGATCTGGTCCCAGATTGTGTTTCAACTTTATCTTCCCATTTTCAGGCCCTCTCTTCAGATACCTTATCTGCCACCATTCCCAGCAACCCTGACCTACCAACTACTCTCCATATAGGCCATGTTCATTCACACCGGTTTTGTCCATTGTATGGTTCCCTTTTGCTGATTCTTAAAATTCTACTCAGCTTTCAAGGTCAAGCTCAGAAGCTGCCTCCTTCAATCCCCTACTCCTACAGTCAATATAAGTTTCTTTCCCTGGGATTCCAGAGCAAACTCAGAGCCTCTCTAAAACAACCTATTTCACACTGCCCTGCATTGCCCACCCAGAATAGCAGAAACAGAGTCGACAGATCTGAATTTCAATCCCAACATTTCATTCATTCACAGAAAGAATAAATATTTACAGAGATCCTAACTCTGTGTAGTAAGTATTAAGGTAGGCACTAGAGATTCAACAGTAAACAAGTTACACGTGGTCCCTACCTTCATTGAATTTGTAGTTTAGAAGATATAGATAGGTAAACATTTATTATAGGGGCGCCTGGGTGGCTCAGTCAGTTAAGCGTCTGCCTTTGGCTCAGGTTATGATCCCGGGTCCTGGGAACAAGCCCTGCACTGGGCTCCCTGCTCAGTGGGGAGCCTGCTTCTCCCTCTACTTCTGCTGCTCCCCCTGCTTGTACATAAACACTCTCTCTGGCAAGTAAATAAATAAAATCTTAAAAAAAAAAAAAAATGTAATTATAATATAGAATGAGAAATGCTTCCAACAGGAAGTACATAAAATAAGCTTCTAACCTGGGGAGGTAGGAAAGTAATGAAGATGGCTTCCCTGGAGGGAAATTTAAGCAGAGACTTTACGGGTACAAATTAAGCCATAATTCAAGGTGCATCCAGCTCTTGTGCTCACCAGCTGACTAGTGATTAAACCTCTTTGAACCCCAGATCCTCATCTGTCAACTAAGACTCAAATAACAACCCCACAGAATTTCTGTGAGGACTCCGTAAATATAAGGTGCCTGGCTCAAAGGTGTTCAACAGAAGTTAGGACTCTTTATTCCCATTTTTCTTCAAGGTCCTTCAGGACAGACTCACATCTAATTCATCTCTGTATCCACAGCACCCAAAGAAAGGTATGAGTGTCCCTAAGCTAGAACCCCCTCACCTGAGGATGTTGATACAACCATTGCCATTTGTCAGGAAGAACATGTTGTTGTCATTATTCCAGGAGATTTCATTGACTTCAAACTTGAACTGCTCCTCTGCTTTGGAACGGTGTGTCTTGGCATCAATAAAGGTCACCACATCATCCTTGTTGCCTACAGCAATGGTCTGCCCATCAGGACTCCAGCAAATATTAATGTTTTCCCCTGGAAACCCAGATATAATCAGCAAGATACTGTTTGCCCATAATCCTGCAGAAGTTTATTTTTTTTTAATCCTACAAAGACCAGAGCTATCTCCAAACCTCATTCACTAAGGTCCTAGTCAATAGAAGGGAATGACTACTTACTCGCCGATTATGAGTCCAGTACTTTCATCTACAAATTTCCCCCTGTGGGTCCTCACAATTCTCTAAGGGACACTTTATTATCCCCATTTTACATATGAAGATATGGAAGAGATGAGTGATGAGCCAAAGTGTCAAAGTCATGAAGTAATAGAGCCAAGATCTAAACCAGACTTGACTCCAAAGCCTCTTAGTCTTATACCGGCATTTCCCAAACTCCAGTCATTCACATGCTACTTTCACAATTTTTGTCCTATCCATGTTAATAGCTGTATTTCTTTACTCAAGATTTTTCTTACAATTGACTCAAAAAATTTTAGTTAAATAAATTTAGTTTCCCATTTAGCAATAAATTCTATGGGCTAGTTCTTTTTTTCAGGTAGGCATTAAAATATATACACAGCCAGTTTTAAATGTTTATCCCCTTACCGCCTAAATCACTCACACATCACCAGTTGTCTACTTGGAGAAAGCACTACAACATTCCACCTCTAGGGACAAGTCTTGTCAACAAAGTCCAGTGACCCACAGTGAACACATCGATTAAAAATTTCATCAACTTTATCAATTCTATGATGCATATATTTTCACACTTTATTCTCTACAATGTATCTTAAAATGCATCAGGATGCATCTCAAAATTTTTGGTGTATCATGGCTGTCTAGAAACTTTATTTTCTTTCCTAGCAACACATAAAATATTGGTGCATCTTATAATCATGACACGTTAGTCAATAAAATATAATAAATGGCCTCAAGGTTTACAGGACAATACCTGGTGAAGAACAGATTCTACAAATGTAATGCACAACTTCCAGGTCATTTTCTCCCAGACCACCAAGACCATCCATTCCCAAGACAGCCATTCAGCCTATCAGCAGTTTCCCAAATTCTCCATATATCTGCACATGCAGCTCCCTCCTAGAGCTGCTCCCGACCCCTCATGCACCCACTATACCCTGACCACTAAATCCCTATTAGCTATTTTAAGTGTGTGCTCAAATTCTGTGAGGTCTTGCCTGTCCCCAAGGCAGACTTAAGCATTTCCATTCTAGGTATCCATCTTATAGACCTCTCCACTACAGATAAACCCTATCATATATGTTAGGTTTTTTGGTTTGGTTTTTTTTTTAAACACACATCCCTCTCCCTGTGCTCAAATTCTGTGAGGTCTTGCCTGGCCCCAAGGCAGACTTAAGCATTTCCATTCTAGGTATCCATCTGATAGACCTCTCCACTAAAGATAAACCCTATCATATTATGTGAGGTTTTTTGGTTTGGTTTTTTTTTTAAACACACGTCTCTCTCCCTGTGCTCAAATTCTGTGAGGTCTTGCCTGTCCCCAAGGCAGACTTGAGCATTTCCATTCTAGGTATCCATCTGATAGACCTCTCTACTAAAGATAAACCCTATCATATTATGTTAGGTTTTTTGGTTTGGTTTTTTTTTAACACACGTCTCTCTCCCTGCACTAAACCTAGTACAGGTCCTGGGAGCTGGAGATTGTCTTATTCAGCCCAGGATGTCCCATACCTAACACAAGGCCACACTTAGAGAAGATATTTGGGAAATGCTTGTTGAATGACTATAAGTAGTTCATCTTCCTATTGCCCTCTCTCTGAAGAGTCACCTTTAGTGTTCACAGTGGCAATGCATTTTGTAGTCCTCACATCCCAGATGCGAATAGTTTTGTCTCCAGATGCTGTGACAAAGAGGTCAGGATTACTTGGATGCCAACAAAGCTGGTCCACACTATCCCCATGTCCCCGATAATTGTTTTCTTTTACCTGAAAGAAAAGAATCCAAATGTCACTTCACACATAAGTACCTGCCTCCACGCGTAACTTCTTAACCTTATTCAAACACCAAGGTACCTTGTGGCCAACAAAGATCCAGACAATTAAAAAAAAATCCTTCAACACCCCTTCCCCGAAACTCTTCCCAATACCCCCTCCCTTCCTCTCCAATCACTCTGAATTGTTCTGAGGTTTGGATTCCACATCAATGCCCTTACTCTTTTGCCCTCTGTAGCCTTCCTCCTCCTTTCTGGTTCTCCACACTTACTCTACCGCCAAGGTTCCCAATCTTCTTGCTCACTCCCACAGGAAGCCCTATCATTTTCAAAGGGGCCCTCCTCACACCATAGGGACCCCACCACCACAGCCCCTAGCCACTCCTCACCACCACACAACTCCTTCCTACCACTCTCATACACCTCCACCTCACTCCAGTCCCATCTATCCTCCTCGCCACCAGTCTTCATCCTCTCCTCGCCTCCACTCCCCGCTCATCTTTACACCTCCTTACTGCTACACTCCCTCGCACCCCCACCTCCCTCTTACCACCACCATCTTCCTCTCCACCACACCCCCACCAGATCCCTAACCACCACCCTTGTTACTCCCGCACTCCTCTAGCATGCACTACACAACTCCCTTATCCCCACAACGCTCCCTGCTCCTCGCCTCCACCCCCCCTCCCACCCCCATTCTCTCCCTCATTACCACACCTCGCTTTATCACAGCCCCTCTGGCCTGGGCCGGTCCCTGACAGCTTACCAAACGGTCTTTCTCCAGCAGGAATACGCTGGCCGTCTTGTCGAAAGACCCCGAAGCTAGGCGACGACCGTCGCAGCTCCAGGCCACTGAGTGCACCTTGGCGCTGTGCGCAGGAAACTCGCGCGTCTTGCTGTGGCCGCGGAACAGCTCCTGCATTCCTAGCACGTAGCGTGTTGGGCCGCTGGTCACTGAGCACCAGGGAGCCATTGAGCCAGGACCGCTCTGGCCCAGCGCCGAGGGCCCCATGGCCGCCGCAGCCACCGCCATTGCGAGCTCCCGCTGGCCCGCGTTGTTACCCCCACTTCGGCACAGTCAGTCCTGCCGCCGCCGCCGCACGCATGCGCCTGGAAGAGCGGCTCTGCTCTGCACAGCCGCAATACGGGCCAACCGGGAGGGGACTACAAATCCCGGCATGCAGCGCGCGCGCTCCCTATTCAAACGAGAACGATTACAATTTAAGTTTCTTTCACAGTCAATGATTCTGGGGTTTTTAAGGCCTATTTCCCCCTTACCTACTGCCCGGTAAATGTATTTGTATCCCTGTTCAATTAAAAGGAAAGCCGGGGCGCCTGGGTGGCACAGCGGTTGAACGTCTGCCTTCGGCTCAGGGCGTGATCCCAGCGTTATGGCATCGAGCCCCACAGAAGGCTCCTCTGCTATGAGCCTGCTTCTTCCTCTCCCACTCCCCCTGCTTGTGTTCCCTCTCTCGCTGGCTGTCTCTATCTCTGTCAAATAAATAAAATCTTAAAAAAAAAAAAAAAGCCAACGCTATCCTTCCAAACCTCAATTCCCCATCAACAAAACACGTTTTTTTCCAGGGCGATCTCCACCTCTCAGTCCCCTCCCTTAGAGCAGAAGGCCCTGGACTCTCCCGCTGGAGAAGGACCGGCTGTTCAACTAGAGGTTTGTCGGGGTCCAGAGAGGGGAGGGGAGGGATTGAGAAGGGGTTTGGGGATGTCTTTAAATAAACAAATTCTCCGGTTTTTAAATGGTATTGATGAGGGACAGAAGCAGAAAAATGTTCACCTTTAGTCCAGAAGGCTGATCTACAGCCTGCAGAGTTTCAATAAGGATGAAATGCGAACTGGTTGCTATATTCTTAAAAGGTCTCATGACTGCCTGTATAGCTCACCAATAGTTAAATATCAAGCTGAATGATAAGCACCAGAGAAATCTTTTGAAAATAGTTTTATGAGTAGAAATTTGAAGAAAACCTTAATGATCTAAAACTCCCTGCACATCCTGACCCCCTTGATCACTAAGCATATAACCACCAGCTTCATACAGCAAAAGTGCAGATCTTTCAGCCCACAGGCCCTATTCCCCATGCCATTTAAATAAACTTACTAATTTGCACCGTAAAACGTCTCAAGAATTCTTTCTTGACCATCATGCTCAATGATCCCACAACACTACAAGCACATGATCAGATATGCAAAAACATAAAAGATACAGAGTAAAAAGTAAATGTCCACCTGTGTGACCCCTCTCCTTGGGTTATTCATATCCTTCTCATGCCTACCTTAAACCACAAGTACAGCAGTTTCTTGCTGAAGAAATCACTGATGAGCTGCCAACGCCAACCAAGGCCCTGGAGAAGGACTGTGGGCTGGGGCAGGGTTTTGGTGATAAGCAGGTGGCTGGAAAAACAAATTTTGCGGGGAGCACCTGGGTGGCTCAGTCAGTTAAGCATCCAACTTTTGATCTCAGCTCAGGTCTTGATCTTAAGGTCTTGAATTTAAGCCCCTCGCTGGGCTCCATGCTAGGTGTGAAGCCTACTTAAAAAATATATATATTTTTTAAGGTAATATGAGCAGTTGGGTAACAAATGTAAAAAGTACAAAGGGGAATAGAGTGAAAAGTAAGTTTACCTCCTGTGTCCCCAAATTTACCTTCTGAAAAATATTATTAACTATTTTGTGTGGTCTTCCAGAGATAGTTTAAATGTTTAAAGCACCTTTGGAGAGGTAGATAGGTCTGTGTATATCCTTCCTACACCACCACTCCATCCCCAGAAAAAATGGTAGCCTTCCTTACATAACTGGTTTTCTATGGTACACACAAAAATAATTTATCAGTATATACATCTGTCTCATTCTTCTTAATGGATGTAGTCTTCAATGACACGCATGTGTCATTCAGCTGATTCCCTTAATGGGTATTTAGTGCCCATGAATTTGCTTTTAGAATACTGCAGTAAATATGCCTATACAAATTTCATTGTGCACATATGCACTCTTTTATTTGAACAGATATTGCCAAAATATCTATGAAGGCATTCTAACAATCCCCATTTCCATCAGCAGCATAAGAGAGTGTCTTAAGATCCTAAATACTAAATGAGACCACATGTAAAGCACATAGCTCTGAGAAAGGCCTTAGTAAATGGAGCCCTTCTCTTTCCCCATTTCCTTTCTGTACCCTACTACAACCACAACTTCTTGTAGACTTCAAAGCTTTTTAGACTCCGAAGAATATCAGTGAAGCTCACTAAAATCTTAGTGTAGGAGACTATTTGGTGTCTAGTTTTCCCTCCTTAAACTTTTACTTTCAGGTATTGTCTTCATATGCTAGCATTGTTTTTTCCTACCTACACCATGGATTTCTATCTCTGGGTTCCAGATAAGGAAACTAAAGAACAAAGAGGCAAACTGTCCTGCTCCAGATCACACGGCTGCTATCGGACAGTCAGCTGCTCCTGACTCCAAAATCTACATTCTGATTCTCAGTACCTGGACTCTCCATGTTACAAACATAATTCTTTGTATTTCTATATTAATTTTGTATTTTTGTACATTATGTGTGTTTTCTATTTCACTTTCCTTTGTGTTCTTTTTCTATGTTCTGTAAACACAAATGTTAGAACCTCGTTTGTGATAAGTATATCCTGCTGCTCTTCACTGAGACAGAACGTAATACAACTGTTTTGAAGTTGGAAGAGCATATGTGTGGGGGCTATGTGATTGAAGCCAGAGAATCTCAAAGGAGAGATAAAATTCAGGGGAACAGAAGCATGGACCATATTTTTAAATTTGTATTTAGAAAAAAATCAAATGTACAGAAAAGTTGCAAAGATAGTAAGAATGCTGCTAGTCCTACAGCCCAGATTCACCTAGTTTTGAAATTCTGTTCCACTTGCTCTCTCTATACCTATACATATCTTTGGCCTAAATGTTTGGGAGTAAGTTGCACATATCATTATACTTTACCCCTAAATTTTTCAGTGACTATTACCTAAGAACAAGGATATTCTGTTTCCTATCCCCAGTATAGTTATCAACTTTGGTAACTTGAACAGTAACATAGAACTTAATCTACTGTCTGTATTTCAATGATGTCAGTTTAGCCAGTAATATCCTTTAGAGCATTTCTCCAGTTCAGGATCTAGTCTAGGATCTGATATTGTATTAAGTTATCATGTCTCCTTAGTCTCCTTAGATCTATAAAAATCCTCCAGCATTTCTGTAACTATTATGATATTTACAGTTTTTGAAGAATATAGTTGATGGACTGTTATTATAGTCCCTTTGTCACCAAAAATTCTCCTTCAGGAGCTGATTTTTGCTCAAACTCCAAAGAATATTTTTACATATGGGAGTCTTTAGATTTTTATGGTCACTCAGGGCAGAATCAGGACATAAATAATAGAATGAGAGATGACAGGATGTGTAGAGGGACTATTCAGGGGGTAAGGGAGACATCATGCAGTAAAGGAAGAGTAGAAAAGAAAGAGGGAGGGACACCTAGGTGGCTCAGTCCTTAAGCGTCTGCCTTCGGCTCAGGGCGTGATCCCAGGGTCCTAGGATTGAGCCCCACATCAGGCTCCTCCACTGGGAGCCTGCTTCTTCCTCTCCCACTCCCCCTGCCTGTGTTCCATCTCTCGCTGGCTGTCTCTCTCTCTCTGTGTCAAATAAATAAAATCTTTTTTAAAAGAAAAGAAAAGAAAGAGGGAGGCTGGAAGTATAAGTCCTTTGATAGTGGGAGACCTTGGAGATCTGTTGTTACAAAAGGAAACAGGAAGGATCCTGTCACTCCAAGAAAAGCCTCAACATGTAGGTGTGTATCAGTCAGGGTTCAACCATAGAAGAAAACTAGTAGAAGATATATATTAAGACACTTATTGCAAGAAACTGGCTTACAAAACTGTTGGTGTTAGCCAGGCAGGTCTAAAATCCACAGAGCACGCCATCAAAATGAGCATGCTGGAACTCTTGGACATGGACCTGGAAGGTACTGTCCACAGGAAGAATTTCTTCTCTTAGGGGAGTCTCAGTCCTAGCTTAAAGTCCTTTCAACTGATTGAATCAGGCCTGCCCAGATAATAAAAAATAATCTCCTCTATATAACTGATTATGGACTTTGATCACATCTATAAAATACCTTCACAGAAACATCTAGGTTAGTATTTGATTAAATAACTGGTGACTGTAGCCTAGCCAAGCTGACACATCAAAAAGTAGGAGAGGTTTGGGTCTCCTGGGTAAGATAGACTCATTACAATTATCAGACAAGTGAGAAAATCAAACTACAGAAAGGATACATAGCTCGAGTTCAGGAGCTTAAAATTTTTCTTATGAAGCTGATAGTACTGTAACTCTATGATATAGCTAGCTAATATTGGGAACTAAAGCAGATTATTACCAAAAAAAAAAAAATGACCTCATTACTTACTGTAAGAATTGTTTGCAGTAGATTCTGGGAAGATGGTAGAGTAAGAAGAACCAGGAATCTGCCTCCCCACCTAGACCACAATTTCACTAGAAGAATCTGTCTGACGTAAGTATTTTGGAACTCTGGAGATTATTGAAAGCTTGCAACTTCCAGAAGAAGATTTGGACAGTAAATTACAGTTAATTTAAGTCAATTTCAACTCTTGGAACAGAAGCTACCTGTCTCCCATCTCTAGCCCCATGACAAGCAGCTATGCACATGTGTCTGAAAAAACCAGCACAGCTTGCTCGAGCCAGGGTGGGCAACAAGGACTCTGTCCTCCAAATATCAAGGATCTGTGCTGATTGCTGATGTCTACTTCTGATCACAGAGGTGCCAAGAGGCAGGCAGCCATTGTTGTTATACCTCCCTCCCCCTTGCTGCAAGCCTCTCCTCTAGCTGAAGTGACATCCAAGAGATTTAAAGGCCAGTACCTTTTTACTCCCTCCTTTTGTTTTTCACTCTTTCTTCCTTTGGAAGCCAGGCATTAAAGACCAGGACGTTCCAAAACAACTGCATATATGGGGAAAATTAGAAAGTGAACACATGCCCAGAGAAAGGCTCAGAAAAGACCTGAGAAACCTTAAGTTTATACTCGGGCTGATCCTCACAGAGGGAGAACCTATAACAATCAAAAACAGGAACAATAAACAAAAACAATAACAACAACAAAAACAAAAAGAGCTAACCCTGGGAAACTGGGAGAATTTTATTTCCAGAGTTACCACATTCAAATGTCCAGTTTAAAAAAAAAATCACAACCTATACAGAAAAACAGAAAAGTATGTCCCAAAGAAAATAAATAATAAACAGAAACTTTCCATGAAAAAAAGACCTGATGTCAGATACACTACACAAAGCCTTCAAACGACTGTGTTAAAGATGCTCAAAGAATTAAAGGAAGCTATGGAGAAAGTCAAGAAAAAAAGATGTGTGAACAAAATGCAAATACAGGGGCGCCTGGGTGGCTCAGTCATTAAGCATCTGCCTTCTGCTCAGGTCATGATCCCAGGGTCCTGGGATCGAGCCCCGCATCAGGCTCCCTGCTCAGCAGGAAGCCTGCTTCTCCTTCTGCCTCTCCCCCTGCTTGTGTTCCCTCTCTCGCTGTGTCTCTCTCCGTCAAATAAATAAAAATCTTTTTAAAAAATGGAAATACAAATTAAAAAATAGAAAACCTAAAAAGAAACAAAGAACACATTCTGGAGATGGAAAGTACAATAACTGAAATGAAAAATTCCCTACAGGTACTCAAAGACAGATTTGAGCAGGCAGAAGAAAGAAACAATGAACCCGAAGGTAAGATCATGGCCATTATTGAATCTGAGAAACAGGGAAGGGAAAAGATTGAAGAAAAGTGAACAGAGTGTAAGGAACCTGTGGGATACTGTCAAGTAAACTAGCATACATATGATAGGGGTCCAAGAGGGAGAAGAGAGAGAAAGGGGCTGAGAAATATTAGAAGAAATAATGGCTTAAAACTTCCCAGGTTTGATGAAAGACAAATATAAACATCCAAGAAGCTCAACAAACTCCAAGTAAGATGAACTCAAAAAGAACCACACCAAGACAGATTATAATCAAACTTTCAAAAGCCAGAATGGATACAAACAAACAGAGACTCATGAAACAGCAAGAGAGAAACAACTCATCACATACAAAGGACCCTCAATAAGATCATGAGCAGATTTCTCATCAGAAGTTTTACAGGCCAAGAATCCTACATCGAACAAAACTGTCTTTGAAAAATGAGTGAGTAATTAAGACATTCCTAGATAAACAAAAGCTAAGGGAGTTTGTTACCACTACACCTTCCCTGTAGGAAATGCTCAAGAATCCTACAAGATGAAAAGAAGAAACAATAAAAAATAACTCAAAACAATATGAAGAAATAAAGATCTCAATAAAGGTAAATATGCAGGCAATTATAAAAGCTAGTATTTTTGTAACAATGGCTGGTAACTCCATGTTTTGTTTTCTACATGATTTAAGAGACTAATACATTTTTTAAAATTATGAGTCTAAAAGCTACTGTTATTGTAACTTTTTTGTAACTCCACAGTTTCCTACATAAATTAAGAAATTAAAGCACTTAAAAGAGTTACTAGTTTATGTTTGGGGACACACAATTCCATAATATCAACAACTAAAAATGACAAAGACAAAGCTATTAATGGAGCGGAGTGTTGTATATTGTTGAAATTAAGCTAGAGTGTTATGACTTTGGGATGTTAAATACAATCCCCAGAGTAACTACAATGAAAATAGCTATAGCATATATACAAAAGGAATTAGAAAGAAATTTAGATATTTTGAGATAAAAATCAATTAAACACAAAAGAAGACAGTAATGTAGGAAATGAGGGACCAAGAAAAAAGCCATAAGGCATGTAGAAAACAAACAGAAAAATGACAGAAGTAATCTCTCTTTATACGTAATTACTTTTTTTTTTTTTTAAGTAGGCTCCATGCCCAGTGTACAGCCCAACACTGGGCTTGAATTCATGACCCTGAGATCAAGACCTGAGCTGAGATCAAGAGTCAGGACACTTAACCAACTGAGCCACCCAGGTGTTCCTCCCTCTTTATAAGTAATTACTTTATGTGTAAGTAGATTAAACTCTCCAATCAAAAGACAAAGATTGGCAGAATGGATAAAAATATATGAACCAATTATATGCTGTCTATAAGAACTCACTTTAGGTCCAAAAACATAAATACATTGAAAGGATGGAGAAATATAACCCACGAAAATAGTAACCAAAAGGGAGCAAGTTGGCTTTATTAGTATCAAACAAAATGAACTTTAAATCAAAAAAAGTTTACAAGAGCCAAAAGACATCATGTATTAATAAAAGTTTCAATACAGCTTAAAGATTAACAATAACAAACATTTATGCACCTAATGACAGACCACCAAACATATGCAGCCAAAACTAGTCATTTTTATTAATATCTGTGGAAAATAAAGATATAAATCAAGTAAGAGATCCCTAGACCTAACCCCCAGAACACACTGACTCTTGTTTTATCTGTTCTTCTCCCTTTACGAAAACCTTTAGTAAAACTTTACTAAGCAATTTGCACAGAAAGATAACATGAGATGGAAATTCTTGCAAAATATTAGAACATCATCCTTCTAGGGGAACAGCACAGACTGGGCAGAGGTTAGAGTGGCAACTAGGGCTTCTATTCAAGGCTCTCAGTCAAATCTAGGTGGCTGTATAGAGAGCTCCAGGGGAAAATCTCTGGATTCTGAAGTCCTGGATTAGATAATTAAGAAGTTTAGAATTTGTCCATTTCTTCCAGATTGTCCAGTTTGTTAACACATAATTTTTCATAATATTGTCTTATAATTGTTTGTCAACAAATGGTGTTGGGAAAACTGGACAGCAACATACAGAAGAATGAAACTGGACCACTTACTTATACCATACACAAAAACAAATTCAAAATGGATGAAAGACCTAAACGTGAGACAGGAATCCGTCAAAATCCTAGAGGAGAACACAGCAAGCAATCTCTTTGACCTTGGCCATGCAACTTCTTACCGAACATGTCACCAGAGACAAGGGAAACAAAAGCAAAAATGAACTGTTGGAATTTCATCAAGATAAAAAGGTTCTGCACAACAAAGGAAACAATCAACAAAACTATAATGGCAGCCTACAGAATGGAAGAAGATATTTGCAAATGACATATCTGAAACAGGGTTAGTATCCAAAATCAACAAAGAACTTATCAAACTCAACACCCAAAAACCACATAACCCAGTTAAGAAATAGGCAGAAGACATAAACAGACATTTTCCAAAGATGGCTAACAGACATATCATCAGGAAAATACAAATCAAAACCACAATGAGATACCACCTCACACCTGTCAGAATGACTAAAATGAACAACACAAGAAATGACAGGTGTTGGCGAGGATGGAGAGAAAGGAGAACTCTATTGCACTGTTGGTGGGGATGCAAACTGGTGCAGCCACTCTGGAGAACAGTTTGGAGGTTCCTCAAAAAACTAAAAATAGAGTTACCCTACAACCTAGCAATTGCACTACCAGATATTTACCCAAAGGATAAAAAAATAGATTGCAAGAGGTACATGCACCCCAATGTTTATAGTAGTATTATCAACAATAACCAAACTATGGGGATAGCCCAAATGTCCATCAACTGATGAATGTATAAAGAAGATGTGGTGTATATATATACAATGGAAAACTACTCAGCCATCAAAAAGAGTGAAATCTTGCCATTTGCAATGATGTGGGTGGAGCTAGAATGTATTATGCTAAGTGAGATAAGTCAATCAAGGAAAGACAAATACCATATGATCTCACAAATACCATATGATTCCACTCATATGTGGAATTAAAGAAACAAAACAGATGAACATATGAGAAGGGGGGAAAGGAGAGTGGGAAACAAACCATAAGAGACTCTTAACAATAGAGAACAAACTGAGGGATGATGGAGGGACGTGGTTGAGGGACTGGCTAGATGGGTGATGGGTATTAAGGAGGCCACTTGTTATGATGAGCACTGGGTGTTGTATGTAAGTGATAAACCACTGAATTCTTCTCCTGAAACTAATATTGTACTGTATGTTAACTAACTCAAATTTAAATAAAAATTTAAGAGATAAAACAAAAAAGAAATTTGGGAAACCCACAGCAGGACAAAGTCCTCAAATACTTATTTTTCAGTTCCCTTCCCATACAGAATCATCGGTCTCTCAGCCAAGCCCTTGGAACAAGGCTAAAATGCAGAGCAATGATCATCTTCTAAAAGCCTCTGAGATGCCAAAAACTTGGCTCTAGCCTCCAGGACCAGAATCCTACCTAATAGAGCAAACTACACTTCTACATCTGAGAATCTGCACCCTTCTTAAGGAAAGAATAACTAACTGAAAGGTCATTGAGAATCACATATTGAAAGCAGTTTTTTATTTGAATATTTCAAAGAGGATCAATAGAAAATGTCTTTCTCCACTTTAAAAATGAGTAACAGGGAAAGAACACAGAGATCCATGAACTCAATGTGGAAGACTACTGACATATTGTTCATGAATAATAAATATCCCTCTTGTCTACAGAGAGGATAATGTGATTCCCAGCTGCTCATTCTTTCGTATCTCTTAGTGTAAACACAGAGTAAAGAAAAGGCTGGCCTCATATGACCCCACACTCTTCATGATGTCAATCTCTATAAGAACATGCAAGAGTGGGGACCTCCCACACCAGTGGAAAGAGCCACCCTGCTCAGGACAGCAGATTAGCAGAGACCTTTGAAGTAAGACATTCCAGATCCTGCAACAGAAGGGACAGGCTCTTCACAAAAGTAAATTCAGACAAAGAAGGAGTCCTTTGCTTCAACGGCTTCAGTTCAAGGCAAAAAGCAAATGTCAACAAAGTCCTCTGAAAAAAGCCACATTGATGTTAGCCTTTGTACAGAGTTCAGGCCCCTTTCAAACCAGAACTGGTTTTATGGGTTGTGAGGATACCGTCGAGGGCCTGATTCCAGAAGGGAGACTGTGGCTTAAGTGTATGTCTCATGTGCAGAAGGAGAGTCAGAACAAGGAGGAACCCCAGGCCCAGACGGAGCCCATAACTGGACATTCCTGTGAGTACGGAACCTCCTACCTTGAATGAAGCAGTAAGTGCCACAGCTTCTGAAGGTCTGAAATTTCTAAGCAGAAGCAGGCCGATCAGAGAAGAAGACAGATATCCTTAGAAAATTATGGAATTTAAAGAGCAGCAACTCCTTTGATGTTCCCGGGAGTCAAAGATGCCAGGTTCCACATGCTGTGCTGGTCAATGCACTTGGGTTCCGTCTCAGGGAGTACACGTCTACTTAGCCAGAAAATCCTCCTCCAGCCCCTCCAAGGAAGAAAATTTATCTCAGAAATCTTTCACTCCCTATAGAGGAGTTGTCAAGGAGGCTGCTGGGGACTGGTTCATTTCTCTGTCCCAAATGAAAAGTGTTCATGAATTCCCTCCTGCCCACCTCAACCCCAGAGAGAGCACAAAGAGCTCTGTGTGAGAGAGCATGAGAGGGAACATGCATGTAATGCCCTTGGCTACTAATGCCTGAACACTATGGATCTCCAGGGGTGAGGTGGTAAAGCAGTTTTCTTTATTCTTCTACCCTCCTCCCCAACAAATGACAAAGGGAAGGGAGGGAAGGTCTTATCAAAGCTTGGAAGGGAAAAAAAACACGCTCTATATGAGCTTGCAAGTCTCTATATAGTCTTCAAGTAGCATTCAGGTTGCTCTCCTGGATTGGGGTGGAATTGGATTCAAAACTAGAGGCATGAGTATTGACTCCAGTCTTGAGTCAGCTCTCTCCACTTCCCAACCTAAAAACAGTGACTTTTTGCATTTTTGAAAAATTATTGAGTGTCACACAGAGTTGAGGGGGCTTTGTGTCATAGTACATGTTTAGGGTATTGCTACGGTAAAATCTGAGATGGTCAAAACAAGACACAGTAAAAGGATACTTGCTACTTACGGATCTTTAGTGTCTGCAGTGTTAATACATCTTAGAGCAATTGTTCAACTCATAATGAGACCTCTTTGTTTTATATATACTTTCTGTAAAATATTCCATGTGAGACCAAAAGGATGACCCAGATGCCAGTGGTGGAAAACAGTAGCACAGTGAGTGGCAAACAAGGAAAATGACTGAAGGGAAACCAGAATGAACCAGAAGTGGAAGGAATGAGAATGTTCATTTCCATCATACCTACTCCGCCAGACACAAACAATACATGCACACATGCACGCACGGCCAGACCCAGGCCTACCTCTTTGCAGCAGCTGACAGCCCTGGAGCCATCCCCATAAGAAGCGTGTTTAGGGTTTATCTTTGAGCACAAAGTCAATGCCTGCATGAATATTGTCATATGTACTCTCTGAGGAAGGTGGTCTTGGGACCTCCTCAAGCTGTGTTCCATGAGAATATCTAGGACCCTTGTATTAGTTTCTGAGATCTGCCATAACAAATTACCACAAACTTTGTGGCTTAAAACAACAAAATTATTCTCTCACTGTTCTAGAGACCAGAGTTCAAAATCAAGGTGTCAGCCATACTATGTATAGAAAACTCTGAAGACCCCACCACAAACTACTAGAACTGATAAACAAATTCAGTAAAGTTCCAAGATGCAAAATCAATATACAGAAATCCACTGCATTTCTATATGCTAATAATGAAGTAGCAGAAAGAGAAATTAAGAAAACAATCTGATTTACAATCGCACCTAATATAATAAAACACCTAGAGGTAAACTTAACCAAGGAGGTGGAAGACCTGTATTTTGAAAACTATAAAACACTGATGAAAAAAATTGAAGACAATGCAAACAAATGGAAAGATATTCCATGCTCATGGGTTAGAAGAACAAATATTGTTTAAAAGTCCATATTACCCAAAGCAATCTACAGATTTAATGCAATCTCTATCAAAACATCAACAGCATTTTTCACAGAACTAGAACAATCCTAAAATGTGTATGGAATCATAAAAAAACTCCAAATAGACAAAGCAACCTTGGAAAAGAACAAAAGAGGATGTATCAGAATCCCAGATTTCAAGATATACTGCAAAGCTATAGTAATCGAAACAGTATGGTAGTAGCACTAAAACTGACACATAGATCAATGGAATGGTATTGAGAGCTCAGAAATAAACACATGATCACATGGTCAATTACTATTCACAAAGTAGGACAGAATATCCAATGGGAAAAAGACAGTCTCTTCAACAAATGGTGCTGGGAAACATGGACAGCTACAAGCAAAAGAAAGAACTGGACCACATTCTTACACCATACAAAAAAAAATAAACTCAAAATGAATTAAGGACCTAAATGTGACACCTGAAACCATAAAAATCCTAGAAAAGAACACAGGCAGTGATATCTCCGACATCAGCCATTGCAACTTTTTTCTAGATATGTCTCCTAAGGCAAGGGAAACAAAACCAAAAATAAACTATTGAGACTACATCAAAATAAAAGGCTTCTGCACAGCAGAGAAAACAATCAACAAAGCTAAAAGACAATGTACTGAATGGAAGAAGATATTTGCAAATGACATATCCAATAAAGGGTTATTATCCAAAACATATAAAGAACTTACACAACTCAACACCCAAAAAACAAATAATCTAATTTAAAAATGGGCAGAAGACATGAATAGACATTTCTCCAAGGAAGACATCCAGATGGCCAACAGACACATGATAAAATGCTCAACATCACTCATCATCAGGGTGCAAATCAAAATCATAACAAGAAATCACCTCACACCTGTCAGAATACTAAAATCAAGAACACAAGAAATAGCAAGTGTTTGGTGAGGATGTGGAGAAAGGGGAACCGTCGTGCATTATTGGTGGGAATGCAAACTAGTACAGCCACTGTGGAAAACAGTATGGAGGTTCCTCAAAAAATTAAGAATAGAGCTCCCATATGATCCAATAATTCCACTAGTGGATATTTAGCCAGAGAATATGAAAACACTAAATTGAAAAGATAATATGTACCCCTGTGTTTATTGCAGTATTATTTACAAAAGCCAATTTATGGAAGCATCCAAAGTGTTCATTGCTAGATGAATGGATAAAGACAATGGGGTATATACACAATGGAATATTATTCAACCATAAACAAGAATGAAATCTTGCCATGCAACAACATGGATGGATCTAGAGAGTATAAGCAAAAAAATCAGTCAGAGAAAGACAAATACCATATGATTTCATTCATATGTGGAATTTAAGAAACAAAACAGAGAAAAAAGATAAACAAAAAAACAGACTCTTAACTGTAGAGAACAAACTGATGGTTACTGGAAGGGAGGCATGTAGGAGGATGGGTGAAATAGGTGAAGGGGACTAAGAGTACACTCATCACAATGAGTAATGAACAGAATAGAGTCACTATATTGTACACCTGAAACTAATACAACACTGGATGTTAACTATACTGAAATTTAAAATTTTTTTAATTTAAATTTAGAACAAAACAAAATCAAGGTGTCAGCAGGGCCACATTCCCTCCAAAGCCTCCAGAAGAGAATCTTTCCTTGCCTCTTCCAATGTCTGGTAGTTTCTGATGTCCCTTGGTTTGTGGCAGCATAACTCCAATCTCTGCCTCCATCTTCATATGGCCTCCCTTTCCAAGTGTCTCTATGACCAGTCTGTCTCTCCTTCTATTATAAAGATCAGTATGCAGAACTCAATTGCTTTTCTATATATTAGCAATGAACAATAAGAAATTGAAATAAAAATATTCTTTACATAGCAACAAAAAATATGAAATACTTAGGGATAAATCTGTTAAAAGCTGTGAAAGATCTCTAAAAACTACAAAATACTGCTGAGAAAAAAACACAGATGATCTAAACAAATGAAAAGATAGTCCATGGATTGAAAAATCCAGTATCAAGAAGATGTTAATTCTCCCCGGTTTGATCAATGACCAACAAAGATGCAGCAGGCTTTTTGTGTGTGTGTAAAAATTGACAAACTGATTCTAAAGTTGATGTGAAAAGGAAAAATCCTAAAATGGCCAAAACAGCTTTGAAAAAAAAAATTGGAAAGCTGATACTACCTGATTTCAAGACTTGTTATAAAGTTTTGGTAACCAAAACAGTGTGCCGTTGGTATAAAAAAAATAGATCAATGAAACAGAATATATATATACACACAGAATACACGCACACACACATATATATATTTATGTATATATATATACACACACATAAACAATATATATATACATAAACAATGGATTTTTAAAATACAGACTTCCTTCATTAGAACAGTTCTAAATTTACAGAAAAATTGAGAGGATAGCACACAAAGTTCCTATATGCCTCTCACCAAGTTCCTCCATTATTAACATCCTGTATTAATATAATACATTTGTTATAATTAACGGACCAATATTGATATGTCACTATTAACTAAAGTCCATCATTTATTCAAATTCCCTTAGTTTTAACTAACATCTTTTTCTGTTCCAGGATTCTACCCAAATTACAACTCGTTGTTATGTGTCTCTAGGCTCCTCTTAGCTCTGACAGTTTCTCAGACTTTCCTTGTTTTTTTTTTGTTTTTTTTTTTGTTTTTTTAATATTTTGTTTATTTATTTGACAGACAGCCAGCGAGAGAGGGAACACAAGCAGGGGGAGTGGGAGAGGAAGAAGCAGGCTCATAGCGGAGGAGCCTGATGTGGGGCTCGATCCCATAACACCGGGATCACGCCCTGAGCCGAAGGCAGACGCTCAACCGCTGTGCCACCCAGGTGCCCCAGACTTTCCTTGTTTTTGATGACTTTGACAGCTTTGAGGAGTACTGGACAAGTATTTCGTAGAATGCCCCTCAATTGGGATTTGTCTGATGTTGTTTTCATGAGGCTGGAGTATGTGTTTTGAGGAGGAATGCTTTAAAGATAAAGTGCTTATGTTGTATCAGTGTTATATACTAGCAACACGATTTATCTCATGAAGCTAACCATCACCTTGCTGAGATAGTGTCTGTCACTTGTCCCCACTATAGAAGTACTCTTCCCCTCCCCACTTTCCTATACCATACTCTTCAGAGGGAAGTCACTACACACAGCCCACACCTGAGGAACAGAGTTATGCTCTGCTTCCTTAACGGTAGAATATCTACATAAATTATTTGAAATTCTTTTGCAAGAGAGACTTTCCTCTTCTCCCTCATTATTTATTTAATAATTTATATCAGTATAGACTCGTGGATATTTATTTTATACTTTGGGTTATAATACAATACTACTTTATTTATATACTGTTGCTCAAATTGGCCACTGGGAGCTCCTTCAGTTGGCTGTTGTGTTCTTTTGACAAAATCCCATCGATACAGAATTTTCTTTTTTCAGCACTTCCTTCATTTTTGGGGCTACAAAATGCTTTGGGTCCATCTTGTATATTTCCTGCCCCAGTCCTAAAATCGTCCACTTCTCCAAAGAGCCCTGGATCTTCTTATTGACAAATGGTATTAAAAAACAAGATCTGGGGGGCACCTGGGTGGCGCAGTCGTTAAGCATCTGCCTTCGGCTCAGGGCGTGATCCCAGCGTTCTGGGATCGAGCCCCACATCAGGCTCCTCCCCTGGTAGCCTGCTTCTTCCTCTCCCACTCCCCCTGCTTGTGTTCCCTCTCACGCTGGCTGTCTCTTTCTGTCAAATAAATAAGT
This sequence comes from Ursus maritimus, assembly GCF_017311325.1. Lineage (NCBI taxonomy): Eukaryota > Metazoa > Chordata > Mammalia > Carnivora > Ursidae > Ursus > Ursus maritimus. The sequence goes on along the minus strand of NW_024423897.1, from coordinate 1,305,269 downwards.
AAAATCTTTTTTAAAAAATAAATAAAATAAAATAAAATTAAATTAAAATAAAATAAAAAACAAGATCTGGGCAGTAGGTATGCATTCATTGCTAATAGAGTGAATATTTGATTTTTAATAAAGGTGCAAGGGCTGGCAATTCGTAGAGAAAGCAGTTTTTTCAACAAATGATGCTAAAACAGCTTTCCATATGTGAAAAAAGGAAGGAAGGAAGGAAGGAAGGAAGGAAGGAAGGAAGGAAGGAAGGAAAGAAGGAAGGGAGGGAGGAAGGGAGGGAGGGAGGAAGGGAGAGAGGAAGGAAAGGCAGGCTTGGGTCTATACCTTGTTCCAGGCACAAATTTATTATAAAGAAAGACCCATAACAGAACAGATTAATGAGTTGGACCTCACAAAATTCATGCACTGTTCTTTGGAAAACACTATTAAAAGAATGAAGAGGCAAGCCACACATGGAGGAAAAATGTTTATGTGACAAAGTGTTTATCTGATTAAAAAAAAACTTTAATCCCGAATTCATATTTAACTCTTACAACTCAACAAGAAAACAATTCAATTTCTTAAATGGGCAAAGGATTTGCACACACCTTCCGAGAAGCCTATATGGATAGCAAATGAGCACACAGAAGATGCTTGCCAGCATTTGTCATAAGGGAACAACAAATTAAAACCAGACCTATTAGAATGGATAAAATTAAAAAGAGTGATCATGCAAAAAGTTTGAAAGACTGTGGAGAAACTGGTAGAATTATAAAAGGGTAAAAACTCATTGGAAAACATTTTAGCAGTTTCCTAAAAATTAAACAAATATCTACCATATGATCCAGCCATTCTACTCCAAGGTATTTACTAAAAAGACAAGTAAGTATGTGTTCATACAAAGACTTGAATACAAATGCTTCTTACTGATCTCAGTCCTGAGCACCAGCCAAAAAACTGGAGCCATATGGACACTCAAGAAATTCTGGATAGACGAAGAGACCAATGGATGGATCAAAAGAGAAGTAGACTGGGGGCGCCTGGTGGCACAGTTGACTGAGTGTCTGGCTCTTGGTTTCGGCACAGGTCATAATCTCGGGATTGTGGAATCAAGCCCCACATCAGGTTCCACACTCAGCAGGGAGTCTGCCTGAGGATTCTCTCTCCCTCAATTTGCCCCTCCCCGACTCATGTGTGCTCACTCTCTCTCTCTCTCTAAAATAAATGTTTTAAAAAGAGAGAGAGAGAAGTAGACTGGATGAAAACAAGAACAGATGATGGGTGGGCAGGAAAATAAACAAAGATAGAAAGATGAATAAATTTGTGGACAAACAATGGTGAGATGAATGGAGAAATGAATGGACAGAAACAAATGTACAAAAGGATGGAGATTAATGGATGGACAAAAAGATGGACAGGAGAAAGGTAGATGGAAACATGGAAAGATGGATGGATGAATGAAGAGACATATGCATTAGATGGATGGATGGACCAATGGACAAAGAGTTAGTTCATAAGCACTTCAAGGGCAGACTACTCCTTGTTTATCTGTTTTTTGAGTGCCCACAAAAGGACAACACATAAGTAATTAGATACCCAGTACACATTTTTGGAAGGAAGGAAGGAAGGAAGGAAGGAAGGAAGGAAGGAAGGAAGGAAGGAAGGAAGGAAGGAAGGGAGGAAGGAAGGAAGGAATAGGGTAGTGGGTTATTATGGAAAGGGTTTTGAACTAAGAATCAGAAGATCTGATTTCCATCTCTGTCTGTCCTCTAGTTGTCTATGTAAACATGAGCAACTGAACTAAACACCTTCAATTTACTCTTCTGTAAAATGGGTAGACTGGACTAAAGGATTTCCAAGGTCTTTTCCAAACACTCTGTGTTCCCCGGTTTGAAGCTGCCCAAATCTAAGACAAGGCTATGGGATAGGAGGAGGAGCCACAGTTAAGCAAATGTGTTTATTTACAACTTGTCCTAATGCACAGCCGATTCCAGATCCCTGCCAACGATGGCAGAGAAAAGTTAGCACACTCCAGATTAGATTCTGTTCAAACTGTCTGGCTGACAGCCTTGTGGTGGAAATGAAGACAGGCTGATAATAGAGCCTGAGGGGTAATTGAGAGGGAAACGTGAGCCTCTGTGAGGGTGTACCCTCCCCAAGCTGAAAGGAAGGAGGGAAGGGCCAGGCTGCACAAGGCCTCCCAAGGCCCTTGGCTGATGGCCAAATGCACTCTATCCAGAAGGATGGCTGTTTGGTCACAGAGCACGTGGCCTGTCCTGCCAGAGTCACACCTGGACTCCTAACATGCTCTGGAGTACTAACTGTGCCGAGAGCACATCTATCATTAGTTACAGACTGGTATGTGCCAGGACTGTCTATGCATCCCCTCATCACTTCTCCCAACAAGCCGGGGAGGCAAGAGCGATGGTCCTCACTTCAGGGAGGTGGCAGATTGTAGCCAGTGAGTGGCAGATTGAGAACTTGAACCCAGAGGACTTTGGCTGCCTGTCTGTGGACAGCTGCCCTGGAACTGGTCAGGTAACGAGGCAGAGACTTCAGACTTCATGCCACCCCAAATTGCAGTGACACCTGCTGGCGCTTGCCTGATCCCTTTGCCATGTGCTTTCATGTGTGTAGACATGGATTCAAGCCTACGGTGATGATCCATCACTCCCATTGTGTAGGTGGGGACACTGAGACCCAGAATGACAGGTGAGTGAGCCAGCCACGATCGCACAACTTGTACGGGGTGAATCTGGGAATCCCTCTTGGGGAACTGGAGTCGTGGGCCAGGGCTCCTAACTAGTCAATTAATCTAGTCCCATGTGGTAGCTGGAATGGACATCTGGGGATTTTCCCTAAACATCCACTCTATCGACCTCTGGTAACAGCATCTGAATTTCTCTGGGGATTCACACCCATACCCCACCAGCTACCAACTCAGTCCCTGTGGTTTGAGTGGTACTGATATGGCCTGGGGAGAAGGGGCAGAATGCAAGATGGAACAGGCCAAGTTTTGAACTGGCAGAAGAACAACTGTGGTTCATCCTAGGCTCTCCTGAGCTGCAGGGCCCAGGCCCCCATGTTCTGTTCTGCTTGTGCCCTTGAGAAATAAACACAGCTGCCAGGGAACAGGACGCTTCAGCTGTGGCTAATGCTCAGCCACAAGACAAGCAGGAACTCAGAGGTGCCCTGCGATGCGAAGTGTTTTCCAAAAACGTCAGCAAACACACAGAGCAAGGAGGGAGGGGACAGCACAATGCAAACACACAATTAGGCTTCAGAGCACGAATAAAGGCTGAACACACAGACCAGCGCCAACCTTCTGGGTGCCCACCTCCCTCCGTGCGGCCTTGCCTCCACTGCCCTCTAGTGGCCAGACCGGGACACACCCGCGGGTTTCAACGGAGTTCCCAGGGCTGGAAGGAGGTAAAACTGGGCTGCAGGGAGGGAGCATCACAGGGCTTGGAGCCTCTCAGACAAACCAGATCCCCTCCTCTCCATCCCTCAGCCACTGGCCTCGTTCAGGCTCTCCTTCACCTCTCCCTAGCACCTCTGAGACAACCTCCTCACTGGTATTAACAAAAGTAATAACCAGCCTAGGGAATGCTGACTGCAGGCACTGTGCTGAGCACTTACACACATTATCTCGTTGAATTCTTACAACACCCTTTGGAAGCAGGCAGTGTCCCGCCTAGAGATGAGGAAACACCCAGAGGCTCACACGGGTTAGGAAACTTATCAAATGCCACATGGGTACCTACAAGTGGAAAAGAGGAATGGCCACTGATGGGTCGAGTTTTTTGAGGAAAAGGGTGATAAAACATTCTAAAATTGATTGTGGTGATAATTGTGCAGCTCTGTGAGTATACAAGAACCTGCTGAATTGCATTGCATGTGTCTTAGTTTCCTGTTGCTGCTACAACAAACGACAACTTAGTGGCTTCAAACACCACCAACTTATTCTTTCACAGTCTGGAGGCCAACCCTAAAGTCAAGGTGTTGGCAGGGCTGTGTTCCTTCGGGAAGCCCAGGGAGGAATCTATTTCCTTGCCTTTTCCAGCTTATTGAGGCTGCCTGTACTCCTTGGCAATTGGCCTCTTCCTGTTGTCTTCTGTGTGTGTCACTTAAACCCCACCCCACATTCCACCTGACCACCTTCTCCACAGCCCAGAACACGGCCGCCTCCTCTGTTTGTTCCAAGCTGCAGCACCTGTCCTCCCCCCACCTGTACTCCCCCCACAGTCACACCCTCTGTATTCAGGACTCGCACCGAGTCCACCTCCTCTCCCTCCGGTCCTTTTCCCAGCCTTCTCCGCTAACAGGAGCCTTACCCTCCTCCTCTTACTTCCCCCGCTGGTGTGCACGGCTCTGACTGAGGCCCCCCTTGTCCACATGCACACATACCCATCACGGCCCCCAATGGACTGCCACAGAAAGCAGATGCCGTGTTTCTCCTCTCCACCCCCACCACGCCCGAGGGTGACAGGTAAGTCTCCTCTCTTCATTCTCTTCATTGCAGAGTCCGTGATGAACGGGGCTCGCTCAGCTCCAGCATTCAGAGCCAAGAAAGCTGACAGACCGCTGACGCGTCCCTGCGGCCAGCCTCTGTGTTCTCCTTAGAAGCTGCTCCTCCTCCAGGAGAACGGACGTGCTAAGCGTCTCCCGCGCCAGGTGCTGTGCTGGACCCTTTCCAAACATGTTACATCCTCTGAGTCTCCAAACAACCCAAGGAGAGGAGGATTTATCACCTGCACTTTATGGATGAGGAAAGGGGGCTCAGATCCATCACGGATGGAGCTGGAATTCAAAGCCCAGTACGCTCACCTATGAAGCCCGCCTTCTTTTCACTGCATCGCAGGGTCAGAGGGAGCAAAGGCGGCAATACTTGCCCACACAGAGGTGTTTCTGCGTGGGCAAGGCACCTCTAGGGGTACGATCTCTACTCCCCTTCTGGAAGATAGGACTTACCTTTTAACCCTGTTCGTGGGCTTTCTCCCTTCCAAAGAAAGAAGACATTCCGTGGTCCCTTTTGTGATTAAAACCCTTAGGGAGTAAAATACATCTTTGGAACAGGAAGCGTAAGGGTTTATCTACCCATTCCTGCACCTTCTAAAATAAAAGACCACTGACACATCACACCCAACCAGTTCATTACACACTCTCTCTCTCTCTCCCTCTCTCTCTCTCTCTCTCTCCACTGGTATCTCCAGAACTGGTCTCTCCTGCTTCCTCTGCTGGTATTCCACACTGCACTCTCCTACTGAGGAGAGCTTACCCTGCTCTCCTTAGAACTTACTGCTTCGGGCTAATTGAATGTAACTGCCTCTGGCTAGGACTCTCTGCCTCCCTGCTCTGGTCTCCCCATTCCCCACATCAGGCCCTCTGCCCAGATCCCAGTGACTCAGCTTCATCCCCACACAGGTTAGCATGAAGGAAATAACCCACAAGGCACCGGCATGTATCTCACACTGAATATTTGTCATGATAAATGGGTTCATCCTTCCCTGGATCTTAGGCTACAAAGACACTTGGGTCTCAGCAAAAGACTAACAATAAAAACAAAGCAAAACAAATTAACAAAAAAAACCACGCCATCCCTCCTAGCTTACTAGCTAAAAATTTAGAGGACAAATGATGGGATATGCTTAGACTGTTCAATCAATAAATAGCCAGATGTGGGGTGCCTGGGTGGTTAAGTGTCTGACTCTTGATTTTAGCTCGGGTCATGATCTCGGGGTCATGAGATTGAGCCCTGGCTGGACTCCATACTCCATGGGGAGCCTGCTTAAAATTCTCTCATTCTCTCTCTCTCCTCTCCCACATGCTTTTCCTCTGCCCTTTCCTCCCCCACCCCTGCCACCCTGTGTGTGTGCACGCAAGCTCTCTCTCTCTCTCTCTCTCTCTCTCAAAATAAAATAAATAAATAAATAAATAAATAAATAAATAAATA
>NW_024423897.1:1259548-1299330 GCF_017311325.1 Ursus maritimus | reverse complement strand
TCCTCTGAGTCTCCAAACAACCCAAGGAGAGGAGGATTTATCACCTGCACTTTATGGATGAGGAAAGGGGGCTCAGATCCATCACGGATGGAGCTGGAATTCAAAGCCCAGTACGCTCACCTATGAAGCCCGCCTTCTTTTCACTGCATCGCAGGGTCAGAGGGAGCAAAGGCGGCAATACTTGCCCACACAGAGGTGTTTCTGCGTGGGCAAGGCACCTCTAGGGGTACGATCTCTACTCCCCTTCTGGAAGATAGGACTTACCTTTTAACCCTGTTCGTGGGCTTTCTCCCTTCCAAAGAAAGAAGACATTCCGTGGTCCCTTTTGTGATTAAAACCCTTAGGGAGGGGCACCTGGGTGGCACAGCGGTTAAGCGTCTGCCTTCGGCTCAGGGTGTGATCCTGGCGTTATGGGATCGAGCCCCACATCAGGCTCCTCTGCTATGAGCCTGCTTCTTCCTCTCCCACTCCCCCTGCTTGTGTTCCCTCTCTCGCTGGCTGTCTCTATCTCTGTCAAATAAATAAATAAAATCTTAAAAAAAAAAAAAACCCTTAGGGAGTAAAATACATCTTTGAAACAGGAAGAGTAAGGGTTTATCTACCCATTCCTGGACATTCTAAAATAAAAGACCACTGACACATCACACCCAACCAGTTCATTACACACTCTCTCTCTCTCTCCCTCTCTCTCTCTCTCTCTCTCCACTGGTATCTCCAGAACTGGTCTCTCCTGCTTCCTCTGCTGGTATTCCACACTGCACTCTCCTACTGAGGAGAGCTTACCCTGCTCTCCTTAGAACTTACTGCTTCGGGCTAATTGAATGTAACTGCCTCTGGCTAGGACTCTCTGCCTCCCTGCTCTGGTCTCCCCATTCCCCACATCAGGCCCTCTGCCCAGATCCCAGTGACTCAGCTTCATCCCCACACAGGTTAGCATGAAGGAAATAACCCACAAGGCACCGGCATGTATCTCACACTGAATATTTGTCATGATAAATGGGTTCATCCTTCCCTGGATCTTAGGCTACAAAGACACTTGGGTCTCAGCAAAAGACTAACAATAAAAACAAAGCAAAACAAATTAACAAAAAAAACCACGCCATCCCTCCTAGCTTACTAGCTAAAAATTTAGAGGACAAATGATGGGATATGCTTAGACTGTTCAATCAATAAATAGCCAGATGTGGGGTGCCTGGGTGGTTAAGTGTCTGACTCTTGATTTTAGCTCGGGTCATGATCTCGGGGTCATGAGATTGAGCCCTGGCTGGACTCCATACTCCATGGGGAGCCTGCTTAAAATTCTCTCATTCTCTCTCTCTCCTCTCCCACATGCTTTTCCTCTGCCCTTTCCTCCCCCACCCCTGCCACCCTGTGTGTGTGCACGCAAGCTCTCTCTCTCTCTCTCTCTCTCTCTCAAAATAAAATAAATAAATAAATAAATAAATAAATAAATAAATAAATAGCCAGACGTGACTGTGAGGAAATTGGAGAACTCACCAAACTGTATAGAGTTCTGGGTTGCTGTATATCATTTTTCTGGCAGAGCCTTGAGCTCCAAACTCTTTCTTGGCTACTCTCTAGGGCTGCATATCAAGCCACAGGATTGTGTAGCCAAAGAAAGAGGGTGGTGGACCCTGACCTTGACAGTCAGGGGAGGCTTTCCTCACTGATGTGTATATTAATAATTCTCCTGTTGCTGTAATTGCTCCCTTAGTGAAAGGTGATGAATCTCTTCTTGTTTAAGTGATAAGGGACAAGGTTTGCTACTTTTGCTTATCACACATCCAGAGAAAGAAAATAAAAGAATCCATATTGATGGGGAATTGCTGTTAATAGATCAAATAATACCTGGACCAAACCCTTGAAACCACCAACAGAATTAAGTCTGCAGAAAGCCACATAACCCATAGTTACAGATTATTGGGGGAAAAATAGGATGCTTAGCTTAAGAGAATGACAACGTAGCCCAAGGGAATAAGAAATGAAATAGGCCGCACAGTCATCATGCTCACAAGGTGAAAGGCTTCTGCTTTTGCTAACAAAAATAGCACCCCTGACACACATTGCCGAGATGTTTTGCCGACCCAGACCTGGGAAAGGAACCACTCACCATCCAAACACGATCTTGATGAAACCAAATGGACCAGCGCCAGAAAGACAAGTCAATCAATCTTGAAGTTTACCCAGTCTCTGACCAATCGGAAGAACCCGTGACCCCAAGCCCCTTACCCTTGATTTTTGCCCTTAAAAATGCTCACTTGCAAGCCACTGGGGAGTTTGGGTCTGTTCTGGGTGGTGCCACACCAATAAATAAGCCTATCTTCGTGCACTGCAAAAGTTCAGCGTCAGTTTGTTGTTGTTGTTGTTCTTTCATTGGCTTGCTGCTCATCAGCAGGACAAACTCTCCTTTGATTTGGTTACACCCTTTGCATTTCCCAACGCCAAGGGCATATATACAGAAATGGAGCAACAGAAGCCATTAGAATGGTGGATAACTGCAAAAGCAAGAACCAATACACCCCAGCTTCCTCTCACTGACCTTTCACAGAGACATGAAGATAAGTGCTCCCCCAGCATCTGAACAGCAATACCCTGCCAACATAAAGTGGTAGCGAGCTAGTTTACAACATTCTTCAGGAAAGGTGGGAAGGAGCTGTTCTCAGGGCAGGAGCAAAGTCAGTACTTAGACACTGCAGACATGGCTCCAGAGGCCACTAACTTTGGCCCATAGTCAACTTCTCAGAGCCATGGTTTACTCATCTGTAAAATGGTAATGGCCATACTTGCAGAGACAGCTTAGCCCATTGCAATAGAAGAATATAGACTTCTGGGGTCACCTGGGTGGCTCAGTCAGTTAAGCATCCAACTCTTGATTTTGGTTAAGGCCATGATCTCAGGGTCATGAGACTGAGCCCCATGTCGAGCCCCATGTTGAACACTGCATCAAGCTCGGTATTGGGTTCCATGCTCAGTGGGGAGTCTGCCTGAGACTCTTTCCTTCTCCCTCTGCCCCTCCCCTCCATGCTCTTTCTCTTTCTCTCTCTAAACAATAAATAAATCTTAAAAAAAAAAAAAGAATATAGACTTTTAGACAAACCTGATTCTGAATATTGTCACTTACAGTGTAACCTTGACTTACTTAATTTCCCTGAACCCATAAAATGGTGGTAATAATTGAGTTTGAGAGAGATCTGTTGGGACAACTGGGTAGCAGCTTATATAAAGTGCTTATTACAGTCCATGACCAATAACTGGAAATGGTCTATCAACAGTTACTGGATTTTTGCTTTTATTTTGGCTGCAATACTGCTTACAATTGTATTGAATACTTCCCATGATTTATCTTGTCATACTTGCTTTGTCTACCCCTCAAAAGATTTTTATGAAGATAGAACATACTAATATATATTTTTATATGCAAATATGAGTGCAGGAAAAGTCCTAAAAGGATATACACCAAAATGCAGTGGTTATCACATAGAGCTATGTTTACAGGTGATTTTTGTCTTATTTTTGCTTACCTTCCTTTTCAAACTTTTCTACAAACTTCACTTATGCATATTTTAGTTTTGATTTCTTTTTTAATGCCAAAATGCTAAAAAACAAACAAACCTACATGAGCCATTTCTTTTATAGGTAAGAGATAACAAAAGCTTTGCTTTCTCTTAGGAGCTGGTACGTGTTGTTTTTATCTATTTATTTATTTTAAAGATTTTATTTTTAAGTGATCTCTACACCCAACATGGGGCTCAAGCTAATAACCCCAAGATCAAGAGTCACACGTTGCACTGACTGAGCCAGCCAGGCACCCTGTGTTTTTCTTTTTAATAATAAGAGTTAGCTAACTGACTTATACCTTCTTCGCTTTGCCAAGGGAACTCAAAGCCAATTTTTTTTTTCCAGAGCCAAAGTTTTAATTCAATAATTCAATTAGGTCCTTAACTCTTTGTATACTTCTCTTCAATTTCTCTGCCTGTCCCAGTCTTGACTTTCTATTCTAACTTATATTTGTCTTATCTTGATTTTATATCTTATTTATATTTTATTACTTTTCTCAGTGTTTGTCATAAGCCACCACAAATCCCTTATAGAATGAGGCCTGGTACACTTACACACACATAAACAACTGATAACTTTCAAGGATTGCTATAGCCCATGTACTTCATTTCACATTTCATGCATTCCAGAGTTCTTGGTTACAACATTAATGACAGAATTATAATAATCTTTAAACTCTATTTCTGATAATAAAAAAAAAATGTAGGGGCACCTGCACGGGTTAGTCAGTTAAGTGTCTGAATTTGACTCAGGTCATGATCTCAGGGTCGTGAGACTGAGTCTCGCATGGAGCCCACTTAAGATTCTTTCCCTCCGTCTCTGTCCTTCCCCTTCCCCGTTCTCTCAGTAAATAAATAAATATAAAAATTTTTTTAAAATGCAAGACCACAAAATCTCCCTGTAATGACAAAATTTTAAAAGCCTTAGAATTGGGTCAATTTTATTAAATGCTCAATTCTCAAAATTGCATATATTATATATTTTATATGTATATAATTATTAAACTTATATACAATATGTATTTCATAACATATAAAATTTTGAGAATATCTTTTTTAATTTTAAAAACTCTACACTTATTCCTGCCCTTCCCTACCCACTCCACTAAACTTTGATACATGCAAGCAGTAGCAAGCCCAACAAAGTCACTCCTGAGGAAAGAGGTCAGAGGCAGTAATAAAACCACTCTCTCAAAACCCTGGAATAGAATTTCAAGGAGGTCCTCAATCAGAAGCTAATGCTGCAGCCAGCCAATCATCCCACCGTAACTTTATGCCACCATTCTCAAATGAGGGGCCTCCCTCAGGCTGGGGAAATAGGAAGTTGACAATTTCCGACTCCTGGGAAAGATATTCAGGCAGCCAATTTATAAATACTTAAGATGCCCACCAACTCCAAGAGAACAGATCAAATACACAAAAGAAGACCTCTGCCAATGCCTCCTCTCCCCACCTCAGGGCCTCCTATCAGGAGTCAACAGGCAGCCCAAACAGCTTCATGGTTCTTGCTTCCCGACCGCTGTCATATTTACTATCCTTGTCATCACAGGCAAATGCCAGCAGAGGCCTTTTGCGGTGTCATGCCTGCCAAGGTCAGAGACCCACACTGCATTTCTCAGCTTGTCTCCTATAGAAATCAATATAGAAAAACCAATAAATTATGTTAATAACGAAAGTGTGCATTCACTAAGTATTTGCCTACATTAACTGATTTAACCTGCTTAATAACCCTATAAGATAGAAACAAAATTACTTGATTTTGCAGAGAACACTGAGGCACCGAGAGAGCACAGGCCGATAGATGACAGAGCAAGATCCAAATGTAGGCCAGTTAACTTAAGAGCCTATGCTCTGAACCCCTAATTCTCTACTCCCTGGGAAAACAGTAACAGCAGCTGTTGCTTGTGGAGCACCTTTATGAATTAGACGAGTTCTATTTTATTGAACACCGATGACAACCCAGCAAGGCAGGTTGTTTTTTTTAATTGCAAACAGTAAAATTAGGTTTTTTTGTGTACAGTTCTATGAGATTTTAAACATGCATGCATTGTTATAACCATTGCCACAGACAGAATATAAAATAATTCCAACCAAGGAAAGAATTCCCTTGTGGCTAACTGGGAATTTTTTGTATTCGAACTCCCAACCCTAACTCCTGGCAACCACTGATCTGGTCTCTCTGCCTGTTTTTTCCTTTTGCAGAATGTCATACACATAAACTATTATGTTAATCTTTTGAGACAAGGTTTTTTCACTTAACTAACACATCTAAGATTCATCCATTTCATTGTGTGCCTCAAAAGTTCATTCCTCCTTATTGCTAAGTAGTATTCCGCTGTGTGAATAAACCGCAGCACTGACAGACGTTCGGGTGGTTTCCAGGTTTTGACAATGGTAAGTTACTCTGCTATAAATACACAGACACACGCATGCGCGCACACACACACACACACACACACAGATGTTTGTGTAAACGTAGGTTTTCATTTCTCTAGGATAAATCCCTAGAAGTAGAATTTCTAGGTCACACAATAAATATATGTTTAACTTGTTGAAATAATTGCTAAGCTGTTTTCCAAAATGGCAGTACCATCCTGCACTCCTACCAGAAACATGAGTGTCCCAGTTACTCTGCGTCAGCACTTCGTGTTGTCAGTATTTTTTAATTTAGCCATTCTAATGACACGTAATATTTTGTAGTAGTTTTAAACATTACTAATGATGATGAGCCTCTTTTCAGTTGCTTATTTGCTATCTTTATATCCTCTACAGTGAAAAGTCTGTTCAAATCTTTTGCCCACTTTTTAAATTGGTTTTTGGTTAAGTTTTGTTGAGTTTTGAGAGTTCTTTATGTACTTTAGACACAAAAGATTTTTCTTGTGTGTGTTTGCAAATATTTTCTCCCAATATGGGATTGGTTTTCTACTCTCTTAACAGTGTTATTTGCAAAGCAAGAGTTTTTCATTTTCACTAGGTCCAATATATGAACTCTTACTTTATGGATCAAGCTTGTGTTACCCTATCTAAAAAGTCTTTACCTAACTCAACAGGAAAAGGATTTTCTGCTATGTTTCTTTCTAAGAGCTTCATAGTTTTATGTCTCACTTAGGTCTATCATCCATTTGGAGTTAATTTTCGTATGCAACATAGATGTAGGTCAAGGCTCACTTTTTTGCATGTGGATAGTACAGCACCATCTGCTAAAGACTGTCCTTTGTCCATTGGACTGCCGTTGCACTGTTGTCAAAAATCGGTTGACTCTACTTATGATTTTATATTGCATATATACAGAGTTCATTTGTCTGTATGACTTTCCTTTCATCAATATCATGCTGTGTTGACAACTGTTCTTTACAGTATATCTTAAAAACAAGTAGTGAAATCCTCCAACTCCGTTCTTTTTTCAAAACTGTTTTGGCTTTCTAGTTCCTTTCCATATAAATTTTAGAATCAGCTATATCTACAAAGAAACTGTCTTAGTCCTTTCAGGCTGCTTTGACAGAATATCATAGCCTGGGTGACTTACAAACAACAGAAATGTATTTCTCTCAGTTCTGGAGGTTGGGAAGTCCAATATCAAGAACCTATAGATTCAGTGTCTGATGAAAGCTGCTTCCGGTTTCGTAGATGGCTGTCTTCTTGCCGTGTCTTTACATGGTAGAAGAGCAAAGGAGCTCTGGAGTATCTTTCGTAAGGGCACTGATCTCATTCATGAGGGCTCCACACTAATGACCCAATTCCTTCCCAAAGGCCCCACCTCCAAATACCATCACACTGAGGATTAGGTTTCAACATATGAATTGTGGAAGAGTTGGGAGCATAAATACTCATTGTATAGAAGAAGCTTTCTGGGACTTTGGTTGGGATTGCTTTAAATCCTTAGATCAGTTTAGGGAGAATTAACAATATTGAGTCTTCCAGTCCATGAACACAATATGTTTCCATCTTTATCCAGGCCTCGTTAATTAGTGTTTGGTAAGGCATTAATTTCAATCTCCTATATAAATAAACAGATGATTTAGCTAAGGTCATACTTTGTATTGGAACCAACATTCTGAAATAAGTTCCATCTGCCTCCAAGGACATAATTCTTTCCACTAAACCACATTGCCTTGCAAATAGATTGTTTTTTACCAATATTTTATTTCTTTGGTTCATTGAAATAATATATGATTTTTCCCCAAGCTATTATTCCTTCAGGTGTTTTTTATCAATATCAGGATTATGATTAAAATTAAAGTAGAAAAATGCTTACGGTATGCCGTTAAGTTAAAAAAATGCAGGGTCTAAAATTACATCTACTATATGATCCCAACTACATCAAAAATACATATACAGAAAAAATATATTAAAATATATTAAAATGTTTAATGCTTCTGACAAAGGCAGACCAGGTCCAAGGACCCAGAGCAGGTCCCACAGGACCAACCAAGAGGATACGTGGTTTCCTATAGGATAGAATCAAATGCAAGCCAGAAGGAAGGGAGGGCAGAGTTTATTGAATAGCATAAGTGGTAGAATATAGCAAACCTTGCATTCCTGGGGTAAATCCCATTTGGTCATGGATATAATCCTTTTACACATTGTTATATTCAGTTTGCTAGTATTGTTGAGGATTTTTGCATCTAGATTCATAGGAGAGATTGGTCAATCGTTTTCCTTTCTTATGGTGTTTTTCTCTGGCTTTGGTATCATGGTAATACTGGCCTCACAGAAAGAGCTGGGAAATATTCCCTTTGCTTCTATTTTGCAGAAGAGTTTGTGAAGAATTGATGTTAATTCCTAAATGTTTGGTGAAACTCACCAGTGAGGCCATCTGGACCTGGACTTCTCTTTATGGGAAGGTTTTGATTACTAATTCAATGTTTTTGTTGTTACAGGTCTATTTAAGGTTTCTATTTTTTCTTGAGTCAATGTCAGTAGTTAGCACATTTCTAAGAACTTGTCATCTATGTTAGTTAATTTGTTGGCATACAGTTGTTCATAGTATTCCTTGTAATTCTTTTTATTTCTATAATGTCAGTAGTAATGTCCTGATTTTCACTTCCGATTTTAGTAACTTGAATCTTCACTCATTTGTGCTTGGTCATTCTGCTAAAATTTTTGTCAAATTTGTTTCAAAGAAAAACTTTTGGTTTCCTGATCTTCTTTATAGTTTTTCTACTTTCTATTTCATTTACTTCTACTACTTATTAATATTTCTTTCTTTCTGCTTATTTTGGGTTTACTTTGCTCTTTTCCAGTTTTTTAAAGTAAAAGATTAATACTGACTTGAGATCTTTCTTCTTTTCAATATAGATATTTACAACTATAGATCAATCTGTAAGCAATGCATTAGCTGTATTCCAACAGTAATTAACTTTAAATGGGAGAATGTCACGTTTTTTATTATTAAAAATTTTTATATATAGCTTAAAATTTTTTAAGAGTATAGCATTCCCAAAAACAACAAAGCCATATTAAAAAATACAAGTCAGAGGGAATTCTTCTGTAAAATGAATACTCTTCTCTCAATTTTCCATTTTCAAGTTTTGTTTCGTTTTAGGGTTTTTTTTTAAAGCAAAGCATAAATATTTTGATAATTACCTAAATTACATGAGAAATATATTTGTTTATATATAGAAAAAGATCAAACAAAATACACGTTACTAGAAATGGTCTATAGATGATGACCCCACAGGTGAGTCTTCATTTCTCCTACTCCTCTATTTTTAAAAAATGTTTTTATAATGGAAGAATTCAGTTATTAAAATGTAAAATATTTTTCATAAATAACTTTCCTTGATACCTGATACTTTTCAAACCCTTTGTTCCCTCATTACCTGACAGTGACAGTCATAACACAAACCTGTCTTAAGGAGACAAATTCTTTCATGCTAATGCTGGTGAAGTAGTAATGTGCAGAGATGAAAACATATGACATTTGTTAAGTCCCGATGGCCAAGGATGAAAGATACAAGGATCTCGTTAAGGTAGTGGGGGTTTCAGTCACCAGTCTCTATTCCAGCAACATCTATAAAATGATCTTCTGATGTTGATGCCTGAATTTTCCCATTATGGCTAAAATTGATGGTCCTCATGGGCCAATCCAGCCCATAATACAGGGTGCAAAAAGGACACATTAGAATCCCTAAGGCATAAAGAATTAGAAGAGGACACCCAGGATGAAATAAAACTAATTATCTAACAGGCAAAGTACTAGCAGAGTTGCTTACCTAGAAAAGCATTGTACCACACTAACTCATCCACACCCCAGAGGCTGACCAAAGCATCTGCACTTCCTGTAACAAAATATTTCTCCACGGGTCAAACCACAAAGGAAAGGCATTAACGGACTGCACAGGCTTTGGCGCTGGGTAGCTGAAAAACAAGACAGACAGCAGTAAAAGGACTGTGACGCTAAGAAGATAACAAGAACCACTGAAAAAACCCAAAGTAAAACAATAGAACAAATACCAAAAACTATAATTCAAGAAAGCTTTACAAAAAAAAAAAGATTTCAAGCTATATACTGAAAGAGCATACCACTTCCCTGGAAATATGAACCACAAACAACCAACATCAAGACATAAACTAATAAAATTACTAAACTTTAGGGGTGCCTGGATGACTCAGTCAGTTAAGCGACTGACTGGATTTCAACTCAGGTCATGATCTCAGGGTTATGAGATCGAGTCCCATGTTGAGCCCTGCGTGGGGTTTCATGCTGGACGCGGAACCTAAGATTCTCTCCCTCTCCCTCTGCCCCTCTCCCTGTTCGTGCTCTCTCTCTCAAAAAAAAAAATTACTAAACTTTAAAGGAAAGGCCTTTGGGCATCTAGGCAAAAAGAGCAGATGTTTTTCAGGGACAGTATTAAACTAATACGAGAATTTTTGACAGAAACACTTTATGCCCCGTATCTATGCGGGAAAAAAACTGAGAAACATATTTAAGATACACAAGGTGGAAAATGTGAGTCCTATATCCAGCAAAACTGACTGTCCAGTGTAAAGGGCACAAATAAACTTTATTAGCAACAAGGAAGAAGTCAGGGACTATGATCCCCATGAGCCCTTCCTAAGGAATCTTATCTGGAACTTAATTTGAGCTTCAATAAGATTAATAGTTAAAATAGAGTAAAACATGGAGCACCTGGGTGGCTCAGTCCATTAAGCATCTGCCTTCAGCTCAGGTCATGATCCTAGAGTCTTGGGATTGAGCCCTTCATCGGGCACACTGCTCAGCCAGGAGTCTGCTTCTTCCTCTGCCCCTCAGCTGGCTCGTGGGTTCTCTCGCTCACTCTCTCGCTCTCAAATAAACAAATAAAATCTTTCAAAAAATAGAATAGAATAGAATAGAATAAAACATATTAAATATGTTTAAATACATGAATTCATAATAATGTAGTTTTTAAAAACTATCCCATCATCTTTGGAGGTGAGAGAGAGCAAATCTCTTGAGAACTGATAAACAAAGAGAAAGAATCAAACATTTATCTAACTTTTTGAAATGAAATGTACCACTGAGTAACCAAATAGGAGGAAACTTCTGTTTATAAAAGCATTCCTACAATAAATTAAAAAGAAATTTAAAAATTATATAGATACAGCATGTCACTGTTTTGCAACCCCAAATTAATGATCTAGGCAGCGAGCACTAACAACTGTAAACACCACACACACAAAAAGAGACAAGCAGACATTACAAGCCTTTGATGAAAGTGGACAACACCATCTACAGTTTGCCAAGGGGATTAAAACTAAGCCTGATCAAGCCTCTAGATATAGCGGCCAATGTTCAGAAAGCATCTCGCAGAGAGGAGCATGTCGAACCACACCAGAAGTGTGGAATCTCTACAGGTCAAACAGTCTGGGTTTTTCAAACGTAAATTATAAGGAAAATAAAGTGATAGAGGAGAAACTTGTAGATTAAAAGAAGTTGACTTTGCTATCCTAGGAAAAAGACCAGAGCTATCTCCGTCAAAGATTGGTCCTAGTCAGAGGTGCCTGGGTGGCTCTGCCTTCGGCTCAGGTCATGATCCCAGGGTCCTCGGATCCAGTTCCACGTCGGGCTCCCTGCTCAGCAGGAAGTATGCTTCTCTCTCTCTCTTTCTCTCCTTCTGTGCTCGCTTGCTCTCGCTCTCTAAAATAAATAAATAAAATCTTTAAAAAAAAATGGTCCTAGTCAGTAGAAGGGAACTACCATTTATCCATCACAACTATAAGTCCAGCACATTCACCTATGAATTTCCCCCTTTAGTCCTTACAATAACTCTGATGTATTTTAAATACGTTTTATAGATAGAGAAATAGAAGATAGAGAGACTAGCCAAAGTGGCAAAGCTATTAAGTGGGAGAGCAAAAATATGTAATGAGGTTTGACCCCAAAACCACTTATTCTTTTACACAGGCATTAATCAGCTATACTTTTCTTTATTCAAATTTTTTTTAAAGTAAGCTCTACAACCAATGTGGGTCTTGAACTTACAACCCCAAGATCAAGAGTCACATGCTCTACAACTAAGCCAGCCAGGCACCCTTCTTTATTCAATAATTTTTAAATGGACTGATTTTTTTTACTTAAATAAATTTTAGCTAATCTTAAGTAATAAATTCAATGACTCGGGTATATGTTTTTTAGTAACCTTGAAAACACACACCCAATCTAACAGCATTTGTCACACACTCCTCTATCTCTTCTCAGTCCTCCCCTCTTATTCACCCCCATCCTTCTCCTCACCACAGTCTCTATCCCCTCCCCTCTCCTCATCCCTACACCCCCTCTCTCTCCTTACTCATCCTACTCCCCTCTCCTCATTCCCACCCCCTCCTCACCCCATCCTCTTCTGCACCACCATTCTCTCCTCACCACCACACTACGCTCCTCCACCACCCTTCCCCTGGCCTAGGCTGAGCCCTGACAGCTCACCAACAGGTCCTTGTCCAGCAAGAAGACACAGACCATTTTGTTCAAGGACTTCAGAGCCAGGCCGGGCTGGTGGCAGCATGTACCCTATGGAGGAACTCTCATGTCTTTCTGTGGATGCAGAACAGCTCAGAATCCTAAGCACTTAGCAGGACAAGCTTGAGGTCACTGAGTTCCAGGGGGCCACTGAACCTGGACTGTTCTGGCCCAGAGATAGGATCCCATTGATGCCAGGACCACCATAAGGAGCACCTGGTCAACAAAATCACTGTTCTATGGCTGCCTCCATGTGAATGCATGTGCCCAGAAGTGAGGCAGAGGACTACAAAGTCACACTGTGTCCCCAACACATGACAATCCCAGTATGCAGCACATGCTCATCTTTGTCCTTTCAAATAACGATATTGCCTTAAAAATTTTTTTTTGAAAGACAGAGGGAAGCAAACCATAAGAGACTCTTAACAATAGAAAACAAATTGAGGGTTGATGGAGGTGGGCAGGTGGGTGGTTGCCTAAATGGGTGATAGGTATTAAGGGGGGCACTTGTTATGATGAGCACTGGGTGTTATATATAAGTGATGAATCACTGAACTCTACTCCAGGGTGTTATATATAAGTGATGAATCACTGAACTCTACTCCTGAAACCAGTATTACACTACATGTTAACTAACTAGAATTTAAATAGAAATTTGGAAATAAATAAATAAATCATTCATCTATTCAAGAAAAAAGTGGCATAATTTTTCTTATTTAGATATAATTTGTATAACATAAAATTCACCTTTTAAAGTATATAATTCAGGGGCACCTGGGTGGCGCAGTCGTTAAGCGTCTGCCTTAGGCTCAGGGCGTGATCCGGGTGTTCTGATCGAGCCCCACATCGGGCTCCTACGCTGGGAGCCTGCTTCTTCCTCTCCCACTCCCCCTGCTTGTGCTCTCTCTCGCTGGCTGTCTCTCTGTCAAATAAATAAATAAAATCTTTAAAAAAATAAAAAATAAAAAAATAAAGTATATAATTCTGTGCTTTTAATATGTTCAAAAAGTTGTACACCATCATGACTACCTAATTTCAGAACACTTTCAGAAACCACCCCAACAAGTAACCACTTACCTATACACAGTCACTCCTCATTCCCTCCTCCCAGCAACTACTAATCTACTTTCTGTCTCTGTGGATTTGCCTTATCTGGACATTTCATATAAATGGAACCACACAGTATGTAGCCCTCTTTCACCTAACATAATGTTTTCAAGATTCATCAATGTTGTAACAGGTATCAGTACTTATTCCCTTTTATGGCTAAGCTATATTCCATTGTATCCCATGGATACTCCACATTTTGTTTATCGAATCATCAGTTAATGGACGTTTGAGCTGTTTTCACTTTTTGACTATCATAAATAATGCTACTATGAGCATTCATTTTTCTGGGAACATATGTTCAGTGGCATATTTGTAAATATTTTCTTCCATTCTACAGGTTTTCTTTTCATTTTCTTATTTCTGTCTTCTGAAACACAAATGTTGCTGCAATTGGTTTTTCTGGATATTATACCCTTATCAGATATAAGTGAAGTCCAATATATTTAGTTTTCTTTAGTTGTTTATGCTTTAGTGTCACACCTAAAAAACTTAATCTAAGGTCATTGCCTAATCCAAGGTCATGAAGATATTTTCTTCTAAGAGTGATACAGTTTTAGCTATTACATTTAGGTCTTTGATCCATTTTGAGTTAATGTTTGTGTATGGTGTGAGATAGGGATCCAAATCCATTATTTTGCATGTGAATATCCAGTAAACACATTAAAATCAATTACATCTTGGCGCACCGGCTGGCTCGGTCAGTACAGCATGCAACTCTTGATCTCAGGGTTGTGAGTTCCAGTCCCATGTTAGGTGGGGCTTTAAAAAAAAATAAATAAGTCAGTTGTATCTTATATATTGGCAATAAAGAACTGGAATATAAAAAATTTTTAAATATCATTACAAAAGTTCCCTGACATGACATAATTAGGTACAAACTAGCAAAACATGTTCAAAACTACAAAACTCTAGGGTGCCTGGGTGGCTCAGCCGTTAAGCGTCTGCCTTCGGCTCAGGTCATGATCCCAGAGTCCTGGGATTGAGCCCTGCATTGGGCTCCCTGCTCAGTGGGAGCCTGCTTCCTCCTCTCACACTCCCCCTGCTTGTGTTCCCTCTCTTGCTGTCTCACTCTCTGTCAAATAAATAAATAAAATCTCAAACGACTACAAAATGCTGATGAAAAACATCAAAAACCTACATAAATGGAGAGGCACACCATGTTCATAATTGCAAAACTGAACATGATAAAGATATCAATTCTCCCAAACTGACCTATAAATTTAACAGAATTCCAATCAAAATCCCAGCAGGAGTTTTTTCTGTAGATATAGACAAGTGATCCTAAAATTTAAATGGAAAGGCAAAGGAACTAGAAAAAAATGAAATAATTTTTAAAAACAAGTATAAAGTTGGAAGACTCACATTATACAATTTCAAGACTAATGATATATCTACTATAACCTAGACAGAATAGTACTGGGGCGCTTGAGTGGCTCAGTTGGCTAAGCAACTCCCTTCGGCTCAGGTCATGATCCCAGGGTCCTGGGATCAAGCTCCCCATCAGGCTCCCTGCTTAGCAGGGGAATCTGCTTTCCCCCTTCCCCCAACTCATGCTCTCTCTCTCACTCACTCTCTCTCTTTCAAATAAATAAATAAAAATCTTAAAAAAAAAAAAGGAATGGTACTGGCAAAGGAATATACACAGATAGAATCATACAATATATGACCTTTCATGACGTATATTTTCAGAAGTAGACCCACACAAATACGGCCAGCTGATTTTCACAAAGACACAAAAGTGATTAAAGATGAAATGATAGCTTTTTTCAACAAATGGCATTAGAACAATTGGACATCCATACGAAAAAAAAAAAGGATATCAACCTACACCTTACACCTAATACTAAACTAACTCCAAATGGATCATAGACCTAAAACCATACAACTTTCAGAATAAAACATAGGAGATGGAGTGCCTGGGTGGCTCGGTTGTTAGGGATCTGCCTTCAGCTGGGGTCATGATCCTGGGGTCCTGGGATTGAGCACCGCATTGGGCTCACTGCTCGGTGGGAAGCCTGCTCCTCCCTCTCCTACTCCCCCTGCTTGTGTTTCCTCTCTCAATATGTCTCTCTCTGTCAAATAAATAAATAAAATCTTTTAAAAAATAAAACAAAACATAGGAGAAAATCTTCATGATGTGGAATTAGATACATAATTCTTGGTGATGACAAAAACTCAATTCACAAAAGGGCTTATTAAAATTAAAAGCATTTGTTTTGCAAAAATACTGTTTAAAAATTAAAAGACAAGCTATTTGCAAGTATTTGCAAAAAACATACTCAAAAAGGATGGACTTATGCCTAGAATATATAAAGAACTCCCAAGACAAAACAAAAAGAAAACAACTCTATTTAAAAATGGGCAAAAGGCTTCAACAAACACGTCACTAAATAGGATATACAAATAGAAAATAAACACATGAAAAAATACTCAACATCATATGCCATTAAGGGAAACGTGATTTAAAACCATGATGTCATACTAAAATAAAAAATACTTATAATAATTTCAAGTGCTGAAAAGGATGCAGAGCAAGTCAAACCCTCATGCATTGCTGGTGGGAATACAAAATGATACGGTCATTCTAGAAAACATTTTGGCAGTTTCTTATACATCTAAAAATACTCTTACCATATGAACCAGCAATCCCACTCTTGGGTATTTACCCAAGAGAAATGAAAACTAATGTTTACAAAAAGAGCTTATGGCAGCTCTATTCATAATTGTCCAAACTGAAAACAACCCAAATGTCTTTCAATTAGGTGAATGAATAAACTGGTACATCCATCCAATGGAATATTACTCAGCATGTATCAATAGTGTCTAGGTGAATCGCGAAAGTTACGCTATTCAAAAGCCCATCTCAAAAGGTTATAAACAATATGATTCTATTTATATTACATACGCAATAAAAAAAACTACTGATGGATTTCAGTTCAATGGTTGCCAAGTTGGCCCCAGGGGAGGTAAGTGTTAGTTTCCTAGGGCTGACATAAATAACAAAGTACCATAAAATTGGCTGTCTTAAAGCAACCAAAATTTATTCTCTCACAGTTCTAGAGGTTAGAAGTCTGAAATCAAGGTATTAGCAGGACAATGCTTCTTCTGAAATGACTAGAAGAAGAACTTACTTTTCTCTTCCAGCTTCTAGTAGCCCCATCCTTACATTCCTTGGCTTGTAATAAATAGCATAACTCCAATCTCTGCCTCTATCTTTACATGGCCTTTACCCTGTGTGTGCCTCTAACTTTGCATGGTGTTTTCCTCCTTTTTAAAAGACACTGGTGGTTAGAATGGCTAAAATTAACAAGACAGGAACAACAAATGTTGGCGAGGATGTGGAGAAAGGGGAACCCTCCTACACTGTTGGTGGGAAAGTAAGCTGGTAAAGCCACTCTGGAAAACAGTATGGAGGTTCCTCAAAAAGTTAAAAATAGAGCTACCCTATGACCCAGCAATTGCACTAATGGGTATTTACCCCGAAGATACAGATGTAGTGAAAAGAAAGGGCACATGCACCCTAATGTTCATAGCACCAATGTCCACAATAGTCAAACTGTGGAAGAAGCTGAGATGTCCTTCAAGAGATGAATGGATAAAGAAGATGTGGTGCACATATTCAATGAAATATTACTCAGCCATCAGAAAAGATTAATACCCACCATTTACATTGACATAGATGGAACTGGAGGGGCTTATGCTAAGAGAAATAAGTCAAGCAGAGACAGACAATTATCATATGGTTTCACTCATATGTGGAATAGCGCAGAGGACCATAGGAGAAGGGAGGGAAAACTGAATGGGAAGAAATCAGAGAGGGAGACAAACCATGAGAGACTCTTGACTCGGAAACACACTGAGGGTTGTGGAAGGGTGGGAGGTAAGGGATGGGGTAACTGGGTGATGGGCATTAAGGAGGGCACATGATCTGATGAGCACTGGGTGTTAATATGCAACTAATGAATCGTTGAACACTACATCAAAAACTAATGATGTACTATATGTTGGCTAATTGAATTTAAATAAAAAATAAATTAATTAAATAAAATAAATAAAAGACACTGGCAATGCCTGGGTGGCTCAGTCAGTTGGGCGACTTGACTTGATTTGGGCTCAGGTCATGATCTCCGGGCCCTGGAATCAAGCTCTGTGTCAGGCTCCATGCTCAGCAGGGAGTCTGCTTGAGATAGTCTCCCTCTACCCACCCCCCACCCCACCGTGGGTGTATTCATGCATGCACACACTCCCTCTCTCTCTCTAAAATAAAAAAATCTTAAAAAAAAAAAAAAAGACACTGGGGTGCCTGGGTGGCAGTCAGCTGAGCATCTGACTCTTGATTTTGACTCAGGTCATGATCTCAGGGTCATGATCTCAAGCCCAGTGCTGGACTCTGCATCAGCATGGAGTCTGCTTGTCCCTCTCCCTCTGTCCCCCTCACCCCCCCTCAAATAAATACATAAAATCTTTAAAAGACACCAGTTATATTGGATTAGAGCCCACCCAATGGCCTCATCTTCACTTGATTACATCTCCAAAGGCCCTTTCCAAATAAAGTTACATTCACAAGTACTGGAGGTTAGGACTTCAACATATCTTTGGGGGGGGGGTAGGAAGGATATAACTCAACCTATAAAAAAGTGACAGAACTGTTCTGATTCTGATTACAATAATGGTTTCAGGAATCTGTTCATGTATTAAAACTGATAGAATTGTACATTTTTAAAAGTTACTATAAATTTAAACACAAAGCAAAAAAAGGAAAAGCATAGGTATAGAGATGTCAACTTGCATTTTGCTAAGGAAAGGACATTTAAAATATATACACTGCCACCATTTACTACTCTCATCATTTTGTTGAAGAAAGGATTGATGAATACCAAAAAGTAAGAACAACATAACCTCAAATAGCATCAGTCTGTTCATTACAATAAATTTAGAGTAAAGATCAATTCATTACAAAGAGAGCATTATCGGCCAAATACATAATATAAAAACTGAAAGAACTGAAGGTGGAAATAAACAGGTGAACCAGTGTAGTTGGAGACTTCGATACTCTACTTTGAATAACAGATAGAACAAATAGATGGAAGATCAACAGAGAAAGAGAGGACTTGAACAACACTATAAGATAATATATCGAACAGATATCCATAGGGAACACTTCATCCAAAGCAGAATACATGATCTTTTAAGTGTACATGGTACATTATCCAGGATAAAACAAAAGTGAGGCCATAAAACAAGTCTCAACAAATTTAAAAGGACTGAAATCATACAAAGTATGTTCTGTGACTACAATGGAATAAAATTAGAAGTAACAGGAAAAAAATTGGGGTTCACAAATATATGAAAATTAAACAACACACTCCTAATAAAAAATCAGTGGGTCAAAGAAGAAATTACAAGGGGAATTAAAAAATATGTATCTATGAATGAAAACAAAAACACAACATACCAAAATCTACAAGATGCGGTTAAGGCACTGCTTACAGGGTGTACACAGCTATAAATATATTTAAAAATAAGAAAAATCTCAAATCAATAAC
The DNA here is from genome assembly GCF_017311325.1 of Ursus maritimus. NCBI lineage: Eukaryota > Metazoa > Chordata > Mammalia > Carnivora > Ursidae > Ursus > Ursus maritimus. The sequence continues at coordinate 1,280,176 of NW_024423897.1, read as the reverse complement.
CTAATTTTCTACCTTAAAATACCACAAAAAGAAGAGCAAACTAAACCTAAAGAAAGCAGAAGGAAATAAATAATAATTAGAGCAAAAAATAAATGAAAAAGAGAACAGGAAACAATAGAGCAAATCAATGAAACTAAAAGTTGGTTCTTTGCAAAGACCAACAAAATTGACAAGTAAAGCTAGCTTGACCAAGAAAAACGAGAAAGCTAATCCAAATTACTAAAATCAGGTATATAAGAGGGGACATTACTACTGACCTTCCAGAAATGAATTATGAGGAAATACTATGTATGTCAACATGAAATGAGATGGACAAATTCCTAGAAAGACAAAAACTACCAAAATTGACTCAAGAAGAAATAGAATGGGAGCAACTCAAATGTCTATCATTGAGGAATGGATAAACAAAATATGGTATATCAATATAATAGAATATTATTTAGTCATAAAAAGGAGTAAAGTACTGACACATGCTACAACATGGATGACCACTGAAAACATAATGCCAACTGAAAAAAGCCAGACACAAAAGGTCACGTATTATGTAATTCCACTTATATGAAATGTCCACAATAGACCAATCCATGGAGACAGAAAATAGATTAGTGGCTGGTAAGGGAGAGGGAAATGGGGCATGACTCCTAATAGGTACAGAGTTTCTTTTAGTGGTGATGAAAATATTCTGGGAGGTAATAGTGATGTTGCACTACTCTGTAAATATAGTAAAGAATGCTGAATTGTACACTTTAAAAGGGAGGATTTTGTAGTCTTTGAATTATACACCAATTTTCATCTATGACTAATTCTCAAATGCTTCAACAAAAATAATAATAAAATGGAATGAGTCAATGAGGCAATTAATAGTTTGCAAAATATTGATTGGTGACTCTAGGTGAGAGCTCATTGTTCCATTCTTGCAAATTATGGCACCATTCTTACAACTTTACAAGCTTTTCAAAATACAGAAGTATTGTCTAATGAAAAAGATCTAGGAAATTCAGAAGGGCTTAAGCAATATTCTGAACTTATGTAAGTCACATGGAAATACAATGTCCAGGTAGCATTCCATCTGTATTTGTCAATATTTTTTTATTTGTAAGTGACAGAAACCCATTTCCAACTGATTTATCTCAAAAGGGCATTTATTAGCTCACAGAATTGTTAAGCTCAGAAATAGGACCTGTCAGGCATGACTGGATCCACACATTCAAATGACATCCTCAGGAATTCGCCTTGCTCTCTTTATCTCTGTTCTCTGCTTTCCTCCATCTTCGTCTCATTATCAAGCAGTTTTGCCATTCCTGGTGAAAAGATGGTTGTCACCAAGTTCAGGCTTATATTCTATGCTTTCAGCAGCTCCAGTAAAAAAATAAAATAAAATAAAAGCATGCTTGTTTAACAGATCCAGCAAATGTTTCATTGACTCTGATTGTCCTGCTTTAGATGATTTATCTCTAAAACAGTCTTTGAAGCAAAAGAGATGCAAAATTCCCTGCTTTTTTTTAAATAGGCAAAATAGATTAAAGCAAAACAGAAACATGTTGCATAAAAGTAGTTGCCCTTCCTCTCCTGTTGCCCAGTGCATCAGTTTTTCCCAGAGACAACATGGTACCAATCTTCTGGCAACCTTCCCAAGAAATTCTTTTACTACACAGTCACACATGTGTGGTGCATGCATGCACACACTCACGCACACACTCACACACACATACGGATGGTGGCATACTGTACACATTGTGCTGTAGCTCATTTTGTTCACAATATAATAAATCCTGGAAGTTGTTTCATTTCATCACATATAGATCTGCTTCCTGTTTTTAATGGATGCATAGTATCACAAAACATAAATATACTGTAAAAAACTTCTTCATTTCATTCAACAAACTCACAACAGATATCGGAAATTTAACATCTTATATGTAGAGTTTGGGTTATTTTTCTCTAACATCATGAAATTGCCCTATTTTTCTTTCTTTTTAAACTTTATTTATTTGATAGAGAGTAAAAGCAGGGGGAGCTGCAGAGGGAGAGGGAGAAGAAGCAGGCTCCCCGCTGAGCAGGGAGCCTGATGTGGGGCTCGATTCCAGGACCCTGAGATCATGACCCGAGCTGAAGACTGACACTTGACCAACTGAGTCACCCAGGCACCCCTGCCCTATTTTTCTGCCCTCCAATACACTTTTAAGCTATTCCTGCAAGTTATCCTTATATGATTTGAGACTGTCCCATCCAGAAAGATCTCTTGGTCCTGAAATGTATACATTTCATTACCCATTCACTTGTAGGAATTATTTCTAAATGTGTTGAATATTCACAGGCTTGGCTGAGATGGAAAGTTGGTCAGTTTCTTCAAGCTGTTCTCTACAATTTGTTCCTATTCTCATTTCATAAATGAGGCAGTTACTTTATGTTTGAATTAAAATGATACACACTGAAATAGTACCATAGTTAAAATATTAATAAAGTCTCACTATACGCAGAAAACAGAAGCAATACAATCCTCCGCCCCACCCACAATTTAAAACATCTGCCAAGAATTACATAATTGTAAAACTAGCAGGCCAGGTGAATTTAATCTGTGCTTACGTAGTTGCCAAATTGGGCATCCTTCAGCTGGCAAAAAGAAACACTACAGCTTTTATGTGCTTTGGAAAATTTTCCCAAGTTAAATTTTCACTTGTCCACTTTACATCCACTTGTTATTGTAATGTACTATCATCTCTAGGTTCCATAACAGTGTCCTTTAAATACTTTGTTAGGTAATAATTCTGATTACAGAGCTATGAGAGGTGGCCCCCAAATGTGAGAGATGATAATAACCTTAAGAGGAAGGCCAATCATCAGGATATACCACGCTGACAATTTAAAAGTGTACACTCAAGCATGAGAGACTGTGGACTCTGAGAAACAAGCTGAGGGCCTCAGAGGGGAGGGGGATGGGGGAATGGGATAGACCGGTGATGGGTAGTAAGGAGGGCACGTATTGCATGGTGCACTGGGTGTTATACGCAACTAATGAATCATCGAACTTTACATCAGAAACCGGGGATGTACTGTATGGTGACTAACAGAATATAATAAAAAAATATTTAAAAAAAAGAAGTGTACACTCTGCCGAAGAACACAAATCATGCTAAGAAATTTTAGAGAAATCAGCATTAAAACAAAAATGAGTGATGTCAGTTATTAACACGGAAGTGGACGAGTTTTGAATTATATAAAAGTTTTAGATCTGTGTCCCTCTCATAAAAAGAACTGGCCTTGAAATTCCTTCGAAATTTTCCTTTCTGGTCTGGGTCTTAATAGCTGTGGGACACCTGGCAAGCAACTTACCCTCTCAGAAACTCAGTTTTCTCACTAGGAAATGGGGGTGATAGTAGGATTTGGTTCACGGAGCTCTCCTGAGGATTAAATGAGATCATTCACATAAAGTGCTCTTTGAAGTGACTGTTACAGAACAAATAATCAAGAAAGGCTTACAATAACAGCAGTGGTAGTTTCGTTGTGGTTTATTTCAAAACATGAGTTGGATTATTTCCCACAGACCTGATCTAACTGCATTATCTAGGAGCTAAAACCACCAGTTTCAATAAAAATCAGAATAGAGGGTGCCTATTGAGAGAAGGGGGTTGAGGACTAACTATAACGAGGCATGGAGGAACTTTCTGGTGCAGTGGAGATCTATATCTTTATTGGGGGGTTGGTTGTCAAATTTCATTGAATCATATCCTTAAGATGAACACATTTCACTGCATGTAAACTTTCAATTTGATTTTTAAAAATTAGCATCTTAAGGTAATGACTGTCCTACTGAGGGAACAAAGGCACCACTTCTTAAAGTTTAGCAGGTAAGAGACAGGAATTATTTTTGAGGCCATGCAAACACGGAAAACTGGTTTTACTTCCTGGCCAAAGACTACAAAGTCCCACAGATGGGAGAGTGGCAGAAAACAAACAAAGAAAATTAGAAGCAATGTGGTAGCTTCAAGCTCCACAGCAGCTTCCCTATATCTAGGTTTATGGCAGAGGGAGAAGGCAGTGAAGCGCCGATCGAAATCTGGGAAACCCAAGAATAAGACATGTGTGCCACCTTCTGTCTGGCATTTGAGAGTAGTACCCCACAGACGTCCCCTGTAGTGGGCAGGGGCATGCAGTAAAAAGGACAGGATGCTACATCTGGGCAAGGAGTCAGGGAGACTGCTTGGGTCTCTAGAGGCTCCCCTGTACATCTGAATGCCCCAGACTGGTCAAGGCAGAGATGACAATAACAACAGTAAAAATACATTTGAAGTCTTCCTATGTTCCGAGTACTTTTCTAAATGCTTTATATGTGTTATCTCAGTTAATCTTCTCAGAAATCCTATGTAAGTAGATACTATCTTTATTTATCCCTTTTTACTGATCAAGAAAGCAAGGCCAGGATGGCAAAGAAGTTTGATCAAGGATGTAGAGCTAATAAGTGGTGGAACTTGGCATTACGTAAGCAGATCCTTCTATCCTCCAACTTTTCTTTTCAAAATTGTTTTTTGCTGTTCCGAATCGTATTAGAATCAGCTTGTCATTTTACAAAAAAAGCCTGCCAGGATTAGGGTTGCACTGATTCTATAAATCAATTTCAAGAGAATTGGCATCGTAATAGTATTGAATCTTTGAATTGATGAATCTAGTGTATTTCTTCATTTATTTATGTCTTCCTTAATTTCTCTGAAATTTTACACTGTTTAAAGTTTTCGGTGTACAGGTCTTGCACATATTTTGTTAAATTTATCCCTTACTATTTCATATCTATTCATGGTACTATACATGATTTTTTTACTTTTTCAGTTTCAATCATTTATTGCTACCATATAAAAATACAATTAAATGCTCTTTACTGAAATACAATTCACATTCCATAAAATTTGCCCTTTTAAAGAATATAGCTCAGTGATTTTATTATATTCACAAAGTTGTACAATCATCACCATTATCTAATTCCGTAACATCTTCATCACCCCAAAGAGAAACTCCATCCATTAGCAGTTGCTCCCCATTTCCCCCTCTCCCAGCTGTTGGCAACAACTAAGCTGCTTCCATTTCTATGGATTTACCTGTAGAATTAATTTTTATGTATTGACCTTATATCACGAGACCTTGCTAAACTCATCTATTATTTCTAGAGTTTTTACAGGTTTCTCTGGATTTTCTACATATATGTTCATGTTGTCTGCGTGACTGAATATACAGACAACATTCAGACCATATATGACAACAGAACTCTGACCCACAAGCCCTTCAGCAATTTGGCTCTAGGAAGCCAAATTACCTCTGAAGCCATCAACACAGCATGGTCAGAACTTGATCCGTGACTGCCAGCGTCCCGGCTTTTTGACACTGCTTCCAACTCAAGACCAATCAGAAAAACACAAACATGCTCCCTAAACCATCACATAAGATGCCACTTCTGGCTAACCCACCTCTAGCTTCCCTATGATAACAGCCTCCAATCAGTGCAGACTTGAAGTGCAGACTTTCAACTATAGGCTTTCCCACCCCCCTACCTGACTTTCGGTCTCTGCCAAAGGCAAGTGTTAGTGGCTATCTGCTATAACACACTCTGAATAAATGGCCGATTTTCACTCGGGTAGTCTTCATTTGTGAATAAAGACAGTGGTACTTCTTTCTTTCCAATCTGTGACCCTTTTATTTCTTTGCCTCGCCTTATTACTCTAGATAGGACCTCAAATATAATGCTTAATAAAAGTGGTGAAAGCAGACATCCCTAGCTTGTTCCTCATCTTAAAATATTAAGATGTCTTTAACGAAATTAAATTGCTATAATATTTAGACTTCTTTGGATATATTTAGAAGTATGGGATAATAGTTTTATTTTTAAATATCAATATATGCAGTATGTTAATAAATCTCTTATAACTATTTAAACTTATGATGAAAAAGTTTAAATGTCAACTAAAAATTGGGTAAAGAGTTACTTAGATGTTCAAAATTCTTTTATAAGGCAATGAGGAAAGTTTGAAGCCGGCCCCAGTAAAGGCTGTCACTGAATCTGGGGGAGAGACACTGTCCAGGTTTGTCAGCAGAGGTTGACCAAGAGGATTGGGGTCCAACTGGGGTCCAACTAGCAAGAAGTTGTCTGCCATTATACAGAATTAGGATGCAGAGTCAGAAATTAAAGAGGTATTAAAAATAAATAAAATTACACTTTATGCACACCTGAGCTTGTGACTGAAATTTAAATTCACATTGTGATTATAACAATTATTATGATAATTAGAGAGCATGGAGACTTTTAAGACAGACGCTGCATTTTGAAAACCTCCTGCTGCTGGGGAAAATTGCAAATAAGAAAGAACCTTTCCTTAGTTGGCACAATTCCTTCTCTCCCTGGGCATTACCTTACTAACTAGAACTGAAGAATCATATTTGCAATGCTAATACCTGGCCCTGGGGAAGGCCCATAGTTACCCATCTGGCCTATTTACAATTTCTATCTTCCCAAATAAAAAGCTGCCCAAATGTCAGCAGCAGTTCCCAGTAACCAAAAAGCAAGGGTCCCCCAAAGAAAAGACCAACCACTGCAGACTGGCATCAATTTAGTTGGGAGTCATGTCTGTCCACGGGTGACAGAGAGCCATCTGAAGAAACAGAGACAAGGCAGGAAAAGTGCTCAGCCCTCATCTTCCCCCAGGAAAACATACCTTACTAAAACAAGCCACATTCTGCACACTTGAAGTACTAGGTAGAGTCCCCTAGTCCCCAGAGAGCTGGAGTAGGGATTTGGAACAAAACCCAAGAACCCTCAGATCCCCAGGGCATCCAGATCCTGGGACTGCTCAAGTATGGAACTGGGCCAGAGGGGTTGCTTTTCAGTTTTAACCACTGACTCTTTCAGCATCTTAGTCCTTTCCCTGGTAGGAGGCATCCCAGACTGCGCATTTCCAACCCTGATGAAAAGCAGGATTAAAAGCAGGGAGAGGGGGAGCTATACCCCCTAATGAACTCTTCTCCATTGGCTCCTGATAAGGCTGAATGGTCTGCAAACAACTTGGGGTTCATTACTGACAACAGAAATGGCACTGGATTTGTCAGGACCAGAGGAGTTGGGCTTTTAAGTGAACTAGTAACACCAGCACTAACAACAAAACTCAGTTAAATAAATAGTATGATACGAATAATTTCAGCAAGGTCACGAGTAATAGGATCAATATGTAAGAATCAATGCTTTTTCTACTTAGTAACAATGAACAACCTGAAAATAAAATAAAGAAAATAATTCCAGGGATGCCTGGGTGGCTCTGTCAGTTAAGTGTCTGCCTTCAGCTACAGTCATGATCCCAGGGTCCTGGGATCAAGCCCCGAGGTAGGTTTTCTGCTCAGTGGGGAGCCTGCTTCTCCCTCTCCCCCTGCTTGTGCTGTCTCTCTCTCTCTGTCAAGTGAATAAATAAAGTCTTTTAAAAAAATGTTGCTGAGAAGTCAAAGCGTTCTTTAGATTTAACAAATGGAGGTTTTATTAGTTATCTATTGCTGTGTCACAATACTGTAAACTTCAGCAGCTTACAACAACAAATGTTATTAACTCATGCTATTTCTGAAAGCCAAGAACTCAGAAGCTGCTTAGCTGGATGGTTTTGGCTCCGAGTTTCTCACAGGCTGCTGTCAAGACGTCAGGCAGGACTGCAGTCATCTGAGAGGTTAATGGGGCTGTAGGATCGTCTTCCAGGCCTGGCCCACTCAGAGCTGGCTTCCCCAGAGCAAGCAATCCAAGAAGGAGAGGTTGAAGCTACAATGTGACTCAGCCTTGGAAGTCATACACCACCACTTCCAGTGTATTTGATGCATCAGAAGCGAGTACAACCCACACTTAAGGAGAGGGGGATTAGACTCTACCTTTTAAAGAACATTAAAGAACTTGTGGCCATATTTTAAAACCGCCGTGGACGTTGGGTGATCTGAGTGAGCACTTTATCTGTGGAGCATTGAGGGACAGACTGGAGTGGGTGGAGAAGTCAATGTGAGGCTCGGAAATGGAGGCTGCTAATGCAGATGACTCGGGAAGTTTATGAAGGAGACAAAAGAAACGGGATGGAAACTAGAGGAGAAAGCGAGTGGAGTGAAAAGAAAGCTCGGGTTGTGGCTGTTTTTCAGATGGCACGGACTTATTCATGTTTAAGATCATGGGAAGGACAGAGATGGGATGGAGCAGCGGGATACACAGCTAAGGGAAGAACATGCGGGAGTGTAAGGTTTGAGGACGATGGGAGGGAACTGCGTGCAGGGCATAGCTGTGAAGCTCAGCTTTAGATGTGACCGGGGGTGGCTTGGGAGGATGAGCGAGTTCCCATCTGATGGTTCTAATTTCCTTTGTGTGAAAATAGCAAGGTCTTCTGAGAGTATGGAGGGAGCTGGAACAGTCAGAAGTTTAAGGAGAGTAGTAAATGTGACATAAATAACTGTAGAGAGTGGAAAATCAAATTGATTAAACAGAGAATCATGCAGGCTATTGAGGGCTGATATGATGTTGATAATCATATTAGTCTGCTGGAATTATGAGGAAATCTTTTAAAAGGGAGAGCAAATGGTATCAGAATAAAAGAGAAAATCATGGGGCACCTGTCTGGCTCAGTCCATAGAGCATACGACTCTTGATCTCAGGGTCATGAGTTCAAGCCCCATGTTGGCCATGGAGCCTACTAAAAAAATAATAAAAATAAATAAATAAATAAATAAATAAATAAATAAATAAAAATTGTTTAAAAAGAGATAATCAAATTTCCAGAGGAAAAAAAAACTGAAACTGAAACAAAAGGTGAGAACAACTTGAAGTTTCTCCAGCCTCAGAGGCAGGGGATATAAGGAAATAGGAATGAGACATGGCCAACTAATAAGGTAATCCTCCCCAGCTTTTGTCAAGCAACTGGCAGTAAGAGAAGTGGGTGTCCATATAAGCACCTAAGCCAAAGAGGCAAGACATTGCTGTGCCCACGGTAATAATGTGGTTGTCTCCAGTTCCAGTTCAACATACTAAAGAATGTTCCCCACCCAGCAGCAAGTCCAAATTCTTTCCTGAAATTACTGTTAACAAGGTGTGGTAAACAGATGCAGCACTCACAGGTGGGCTAATAGGGAACTTCAAAAATTAAGATGAGCACCCACCAAGGATGACAAAACATTTGAGGAATGTTTTCAATCAAAAATGAGAAACACCATCCCCCACAAAAGAGAAGAGTAACACCTAAGGAAATACAATAGACCAAACAGAACATGACTTAGTTCTTCTCTCTTATGAGCGAGGGGGAAGAAACTGGCTCAGGGTGTCTTACACCTGAACCCCAGCTTTGAAATTCACAAGTCAAGAATTTGACTCTTTTGTATTCTGGTTCTATTGTGACAATCTCCCTTAAGGCAAAGGATGACTCAGAGTCTAGTCATCTGAGTAGAGAGTTACATACTGGATAAAAACACATGGGTTTAAATATCAAAATATTTTCCCAGCACACCAAACAAAAGATTATGTTATGTATGTTACAATGTTAATGTAACAAACAGTAGGTTCAAGATGGAAAGCACTAAAAGGAACAAATAGTAATATTTCATATCAGTAAAAGAACAATTAACAAAAAAGTACTGAATTTTTATATATTTCACATTAGAGCTTTTAAGTAAATAGAGCAAAATCTAATATAAATGTCAAACTTCTGAGTTAAGAGGATGAATTTTCTCCCTTAATACCTAATGAAATGAGCAATAAATGGTACATAGACATGTTGTCAACATTCGCAAAATTGGACTGGTGGCCAAGAAAATAACCAGAAGAGTCTGGAGCAAATGGAGAGGTCCAACTTCGCTTAGCTCCCAGAAACATTACTAGTGAATTAATAAGTTCCTGAAGATTCTTGCTAATGGCATCAAACCTGGAGTGATCCAACTCAAATAAGAATCCTTATCTTTTACCACTTCTTTAAAAAAATTTTATTTATTTATTTATTTGAGAGAAAGAGAGCGAGTGCATGCAGGAGTAGGGGGGAGGGGCAGAGAGAGGGAGAAGCAGTCTCTCCGCTGAGCAGGGAGCCCCAGTGGGGCTCGATCCCAATGACCTGAGCAAATGCTTAACAAACCGAGCCACCCAGGCACCCGTCTTTTATTACCTCTTCCGACTAAGAAAGTAGTACATATGGCTCCTGGAGAAGAATGGGGAAGGTAAGCAATGGGGCTGACTCTCAAACAAAAGGGAAAATTTCAGAACTACCCACTGAACTGGGAGAATGTCCCAAAGAAGAAATAGACAATAAACTTTGAAAAGATTGTTTTAAAGCCCACTGACCAAAGGCCGCCGGGAACATATCCATAAAAAGTTAGATTAACTGCCCCTGCAGCAAGGGACAAAGTACTCCAGAGGAACCGCAGAGCCCTTAGCAAGAGGACCTTGGAGGGCGCTTCTCACAGGACTGGGACTTGTGCTGGATTATTCCCAGAAAAGTTAAAGAAGTAGGGACCAGTTATGGACTGAAGGTTGTCAAAAAGTTGGGGCAATTTAGTGGCTGGATAGCTAAATAATTTTTATCCAGGAAGTATGAGGGTTAAAGCAGGCTAACGTCATTGGTAAAAGAGCGGCTATGACTCAGTTTAGTCAGAAGTGGGGGATGTTTTCTTGTTTTTATGGTTGCAAAGTGGTCTTTCTCTGTGTTGTTCCAGAAATGGTCACAGAGTGGCCTTGTGTACATTTTATCTACATTCTAAGAAGTATTGGGGTTGTTTTTTTTTTTTTAAAGATCTTATTTATTTGAGAGAAGTATTGGGTTGGTTTTTTTTTTTTTTTAATATTTTATTTATTTGAGAGAGAGAGAAAGAGAGCATGTGAGAGACAGAGAATGAACAGGGTTGGGGGGTGCAAAGAGAGAGGGAAAATCAGATTACCCGCTGAGCAGGGAGCCCAACTCGGGGCTCCATCCCAGAACTCTGGGATCATGACCTGAGCCGAAGGCAGACACTTAACTAACTAAGCCACCTAGGGGCCCTTAGTATTGTTTATGTTCATTTGGGAACATCATGGCCTGGCTGTTAGCTGCCAACAAGGGAGCTTTACACTTTCTCAAGATAATCAACTTCCCTAGTAGTAAGGTAAATACAAACTATCAACAAATATCTTTTTTCATACATCAGACTGACAAAAATAAAAAAGTAATAATACCCAGTACTAAGGGAAATGTAAGGAAATAGGTTTTCTCATATGTTGTATGGTGTGAATTGTTATAGCTTTTATTATTATTATTATTACAGAGAATTTCAAACACATATAAAAGGAGACAATGGTATAATGAATTACCATTATATCAGCTTCAATCTACTTCTCTCCTTCCAGTACTTTTCTGAACCAAATTACTTTATCGTAAATACTTCAGTATGTATCTCTACCATTATCACGTCCAAAATAGCCCCTCCCCATTCCTTAATTTAATGAAATATCTAGTCAGTGTTCAAATTTCCAAATGTCTTAGAAACACACTTCTTAATTTTATAGTTCACTTGAATCAAGATCCAAATAAGGTCCAGACACAGCTTTTTAAAGTAATATGGTATTACACATTAAAAACAAACCATACAGAGATGCCTGAGTGGCACAGTCGATTATGTGTCCGACTCTTGATTTCAGCTCAGTTCATGATCTCAGGATGGTGAGATAGAGCCTTGTGTCAGGCTCTGTGCTGGGTGTGAAGCCGGCTTAAGATTCTCTCTCCCTTTCCCTCCGCACTTCTTCCCACCCTGTTCCCTCTCTCTCTCTCTCTCTCTCAAATAAATTAATTAACTAATTCATTAATTAAAATTAAAAAATATATATTTACCCTCTGATCTAGTGATCCTTGTCCTAACAGTCTAAGAACAAATCAATGAGAATATTTATTGTGGCATTGTTTGTAATAACAAAAAACTTGAGAACTTAATAGTCCATCAATGGAGGAACTCTCTATTGATGAATAATGTGTATGTCTATAGTCTGGGTAACTATGTTGCTATTAAAAAATCAACTTGGATCTATAGCTACTGATCCAGCAGGCTGCCCTGATGAATTAAAAAAGAAAGGATGTAACTGAGAAATGTGTATAATTTATGATCTTGCTTTTGTAAAAGCAAATGACAACTCACAACCTTTTATATGTATTTTATATATTTATTTGTATGTGTATACATGTATCTGTATATCTTTTCCAATAGGCTTACATGGTTATGGAGAAAAATGCGTGGGCTCACATATCTTCACAAGCATTGGGTACATGATGGTGGGCAAGGGAAAGTGCATGAAGCAAGAGAAAACAAGAAAAACAGATTAGCAAAATGGGAAAATATTTCTGGTATATGTTAAATGAAATGCAGAAATCAAAACTCTAACCATAACATTGTTGCAAATATGTAAAACTGAATATGCATGTAGAGGTAACAAAGACAAAAGAAAACTTAATTTAAATGGTAGATTTTTATCTAGGATTTTTTTTCAAAAGAAACACTGGGGGAAAAACCATTAACATTATTAACATTTTATGTGTGTGCATATATACATATTCGTAATAATCAAATAAATGCATATTAGAACAAAAAAATGAAAGCAAACGAATTTTTGTCTATTTAATTTTGTCTGTCAAAAATACTAATGCAGAAAATGTCTGTTCAAATAATTACGTGGTACAAAGTGGTGTTGATGTAGTTTTGGAACGTTGGTGAGGTCCGGAGGTGACGGCCAAGAAAGAATTCTTGAGACGCCTTTGGTGCAAAAAAAGGTGATTTTAATTAAAGCACCGGGACAGGACCCTGTAGGCAGAAAGAGCCACTGCCCCGGGGTTTGTGAGGAATGGCTGATAATATATTTGGGAGTTGGGGGAGGTAAGGAAAAAAGGGAGGTGTTCAAAAGGACTTTCATATGCTAAGGAAGATTTATAGGATACTGGAGTCCTGGCTATTGTCAAGCTAAGGTTGTTTTTCCTTCTAGTAAGGCACTAACATTAAGATAGTTGGGAGCTTTCTGGAGGAATGTTATACTCTTTCTCTTACAAGTCCTTGTTATTAGGCTGCCGGTCATAAAGAAACTTAATTTTGTTTACTTTCCCTTCTGCCTCTGTTTCCCACAACACTCATGGAAGGGAGGGTGATGTTAGGGTTCCAGGAAATTGAGTTATGGGTCTCTGGAAGTTAGGCTATTGATAAGAATGCTTTTTCCTTGTAACTCACTAAGACACTGGTAAACTGATAGAGACTCATGTCCGGCAGGACTGTGATCTCTATTAGTGAACCACCTGTTTTTCCCTCCCTTAGTTTTACGGCAGCCAGGAGTGCCTGAGGAAGGTCACACAGATCCCATTCTGGGGGGAGGAGGTTGCAGGGTGTCAGCTTATGCTTTGTCCTCAGCTTGCCTTCTGCTCCCTCATCAGTGTGACTCACTTCATTTCTTTCTTAACTTTGCAGATACCAAGGCAGACCTCCTATTTGGTCAAAATTGCCCAAGCAATCCTGGAGTGCTTAGTTTAACGCAGTGTCACCTAATAAACCCTATAAAACTAGGGTTGGCATTGTGATCATTAATGCAATTTGGCCTCAGTTGGTGTCGTAATCCAATTATTACTCCAATCAGAAATGTAAATTTCTTCACGCTATATTTTCTACTACACTAACTGCTAATGAACAAGTTGTTAGGTACAAAGACAAGATTTATCCAATTCATCCTCCCCCAAATCATTTCCTATGTTATTCTAATTTAATGGATTGCTTGTTGCACAGGTTCTTTTGAACTTGGCTTCCGCAGGAGGCCACCAGTCCTACAGGTAAGCTGACTCAAGTCTCCCACTACTTCCCCCCATTCAATTTAAATTAATGAATTACCGTAATGCTAAATGTTCCTTCAAACAGTATGCACCACTCAGATAATTGTAAACAGAAATGCAAAGTCAACATCAAAATTGCATGGCCATACAAGGATTCAAAATGTGCTTATAATTATGTTTTAATACTATTATTCACTTGAAAATTACAATTTTTTTCTTTTTTTCCTTTAGAGAATCTGCAGACTCCCAGGAGGTCCAGGCACCAAATGGAGAAAGAGATTTAGGATTTTAAGAAGCTTATTGGTGAAAGAGGCTGGGACGATAACATCACCAATTAGCCTTTTAGTTCAATTCTAATTTAGAGCAGATTGGCCTTGCAATCAGGAGCTCCTATTTAGTTTCTCTTTCTTTTCTCCCCCAATCCCCAGATTGGACCATTCCCCCATCAAACAATGCTTTTTGAAAATTCTGACAAAGAATTTGGCTTTCAATCAGCAATTCTACTTCTGGAATCTAACTTAAAGAGATACTTGATTCAGAGCACAAAGATGCAAGTACAAGAGGCCTGAAACTGTACTATGATATTGTAAACATCCTAACTGTTCATTATTAGGTAACTAGTTGAATACATTTTCCAAGCAATGTCATACTACCTTGCTCAATAATACCTTATCTATTCACACAAATTCTACTGATAGCTATTAAAAAGATGAACAGTCTAGGAGAAAAAATAGTGAATGTGTATGAACATTTTCAAGGAAAAAACTACAAACAGTCAATGAACATTTGAAAAGTATCTCAACTTCATTCATAATAAAGTAAATGCAAATCAGAACAAAATAAAATTTTAATTCATTTGATAGGCAACAAGTAAAAAGTTTGATAACTAAGGCTTGTGTATTTTTAGGAAACAAGTACTCTCGAATACTTTTGTTATAATGTTATTTGGTGCAACCTTTCCGGATGATGGTTTAGCAATTTCTTTTTCTTTTTTTTTTAAAGATTTTATTTATTTATGTGACAGAGAGACAGCCAGCGAGAGAGGGAACACGGCAGGGGGAGTGGGAGAGGAAGAAGCAGGCTCCCAGCAGAGGAGATCAATGTGGGGCTCGATGTGGGGCTCGATGTGGGGCTCGATGTGGGGCTCGATCCCGGAACGGGAACGCCTGGGTCACCCCCTGAGCCAAAGGCAGATGCTTAACGACTGCACTACCCAGGCGCCCCTGGCAATTTCTACCCACACGTAGAACACATACACCCTTTAACCCAGTCCCAGTGCTTAGGATTTTCTTTATGGATATGCTGGCAAGCCTTGTTAAGTACAAAGATGCAACATTATTGGTAACAGTAAAATCAATACTGCATAATAAACAAACAAGCAAAACCCTGGAAACAACCAAAATATCCACCTCGGGGAACTGGTTAAATAAATTGTGGCACATCCTAACAAATGACTTTTTTTATGCAGGTGTGAAAAAGATATATTTACCTTATAGTTAAGGAATGATCTGCAGCAAAATATATCAAATGAAAAAAGCAAAGTAAATAACTCTATCTAATAATGTGGTCTGTTTTGTGTTTAAAAAAAAGTTCTTAACACAAAAAAGAGAAAGAAATACAGACATGTAAGTAATTTTGGATATTTTGAAGGATTCAGAAGAAACTCATAAAGGCATTTGGCCTTGGGAAGACTGAACCAGGAAAGGGAAGGTGGTTCTCAACTTGCACTTTTTATTTTGTAACTTTTTGTAGCATGAATTTGCTAATCTCATAGATGTGTTTCTTTTAATTTTACAAACTGTTCAATGTAGGATATCAGGGTTGAGAGAATATGATACACTTTTTTGTTTGCTTCTTTGTGCTCTTCTACTAAATAAGAAGAAACATGTAATACTATTTAAAAAATATTACGAGCCAATAAAATGGATACTGTAGATCTATATTCACTGACACAGCAAACCGTAAGGATATATTTTTTGAACTAAAAAAGCCAATTGCAATACAATGTGCATAGTATGATCCTGTTTGTGTAAAATTGTGTGCACCTGGGAGTATTCACCATTCAGAGATGTCTAGAAAGATGTTATCAAAGTGGTGATGTGGTTACACAGTCTGTTTTATAACCATTCTAAATTGTTTTAATTTTCTCAAAACAAGGGTGTATCATCTTTGAACAAAGAAGATAAAACAAAATTTTTATGAAGATTTTGACATCTACTTGATATCTCGGCAAATCAGAAACAGGGATGGAAACGGGGAAAGGATAATAAAATTATGTAAATTAAGTAATGTACAATGAGAGCCTGCCTACTAAAGCCGTCCAGTGGAAAAGCTAGGAGTGACCCAAAACTGGGAGATTATACCTGGAATCCAGCAGAAAGGACAGAGTGTTCTCTAAGGCACAGGAGAAACCCGAGCTGGCTATCTGTAGCATAAACAAAAGTGGTCCATAGGCACTGACCCTGCCATATAATGAAAAAAAGAACAATGAAAGAAAATCACAGCCTTTGAAAAATGTACACCCATCAAAAAAAAAAAAAATCCCCATTAATAAGGCAGAAAGCCCTACTGCTTAGAACATTTTTACCGCAAATGATGGTTTCATATCTCCATGCTAAAGCAGACATGCTCTTTGGGTTTTTTGTTTTGTTTTGTTTTAAAGATTTTTTATTTATTTGACAAAGAGAGAAGAAGCGAGAGAAGGAACACAAGCAGGGGGAGTGGGAGAGGGAGAAGCAGGGGGAATGGGAGAGGGAGAAGCAGGCTCCCCGCTGAGCAGGGAGCCCGATGTGGGGCTCAGGGGTTGATCCCAGAATGCTGGGATCCAGACCTGAGCCAAAGGCAGACGCTTAACGACTAAGTCACCCAGGCACCCCGCAGACATGCTCTTTGGATAAAGCTAAAAATATATGTCATTTTTCTAAGTACATATGAATATAAGCAAATATACAGAAAAGCTCTAGAGAGTGAAACAGAACCAACGAAGAGGGGGAACTGGGATCAGGATGGAGGAGGTGGTCAAATTGTCCGTAATGTTTCAATTTTTTGATAAAAGGAAAATATTCACATATCTTTATTGTGGTAAAATATACATAAAATTTACTATTCTAAGCATTTTTTCTTTTTTTTTTTTTAAGTAGGCTTCAGGCCCAGCATGGAGCCCAGTGCAGGACTTGAACTCACAACCCTGAGATCAAGACATTAACTGAGATTCAGAAAAGGACGGTTAACTGACTGAGGCACTCAGGCAGCCCTTAAACCATTTTTAAGTGTAAAATACAATGGCATTAGGATATAGTCACAATATCATGCAGCCATCACCACTATCCATTTCCAGAAGTTTTTCATCTTCCCAACAGAAACTCTGCACCTATTAAATAATGCCTCATTTTCCTTTCCCCTAGCCTCTGATAACTCTATTTTCTATTTCTATGAATTTTCTTATTCCAGTTAGCTCATATAAGTAGAATCATAAAATATTTGTCCTTTTGTGACTGGCTTGTTTCATTTAGCATGATGTCCTCAAGTTTCCTCCATGTAGCATGTGTCATAATTTCAATTAAGGAGGAAAAGAATTCTAAATTGTTTATCCCTTCAACTGTTGATGGACACAGGTTATTTCCACCTCTTGGCGATTACGAATAACGATGCTATGAAGATAGGTGGAAAAGTCTGTTTGCACCCCTGCTTTTAATGCTTTGGAGTAAATACCCAGGAGTAGAATTGCTGGATCATATGGTAATTCTGTCTAACTTTTTGAGGAACTGCCAAACTGTTTTCCACAGCAGCTGCACCACTTTACATTCCCACCACCAATGAGCAAGGGTTCCAATTTCTCCGCATCCTCGCCAAAACTTGTTTTCCATTTTTTTAAATAATAGCCATCATAATGGGTGTGAAATGGCTTTGACTTACATTTTCACATATATTTTTCATATGTAAGTTTTTAATTAAAAATTGTTTTTAAAAAGAAAGTGAGGGATTGAGACTTGTTTTCTGCATTCGCAAACTAGGGCTGCTAAGCTCTCTGAGAGAGAGGCCATGCCTATCTTGCTCAGTTTCGTCCCCAGCCCCTAACAAGGTGCCTCGCACCCAGCAGCACTCAAGGACTATGAGTTTCTCCTGCCATCCAAAACTGGAGTGCTCCTGTGAAACTTTTCACAAGCTGAAGTGGCGTAAAGCAAAGAAGCAATTACCATTAATTTATACAGAATTTTTTGAGTGTTCGCAGACCCAAAAAATAACCTCACTTAGGCTTTTCCATTTCCATAGGACACATCTTGCTCAGAGTTAACAAAATAAATTGAGATAAAGCAAGATGCTCACAGATACGGTTCAAAGCTACAGTGGCTTGATGCTGAGATGCTGCTTGTAGTTCCTGGGGACCGAGCTTGGCAGGGCAACTCTCACGGCTGGGGGTGCATGTTGCCTCTATAAAGGCTGGCTGCAAATCAAATGCTGAACACTATGTTTGCTTTTTGACTTTTTTCACAAGAATGAAAATCCTCTTCAGATTTCTTTTGGTTAGCAAAGACAGATACTAATGTAGGTCTTCCATAAAAGCAAAGTGGTATAATGTGAAACTTTCAAAAAGTGGGAGTATTCATTGGATGAATAAATGACTGCATTAGCCTCTCAATTTACATGGGATTGATGTTTGAGTTAAGGGGAATAAGTCTATGAAGAAGTATCACCTTGAAAAACACACAAAAGTACTATTTAGCCATAAAAAAAGAAGGAAATCCTACAATTTGCAACCTTGAGAACATTATATTAAGTAAAATAATTCAGAGAAAGACAAATACTCTCACTTATGTGTGGAACCTAAAACATTAAACTTATAGAAACAAAGGGTAGAGGGGTGGTTGCCGGGTTTGGGAGGGATGTGGAAATGGGGAGGTATTAATCATATGGAACAAAATATCGGTTTTAAGATGAGTAAGTTCTGGGCATCTAATGTACAGCATGATGACGATAGTTAATAATACTGTATTGTACTTGGAAGTTGCTATGACGGTAGAGCTTTAACATTCTCACCATAACAACAACAACAAAATCATAATTATGTGAGGTAAAGGACACGTTAACTAGCCTTATTGTGGCAAACGTTTCACAATATATGTATGTATCAAAATATCACATTATACATCTTTTTAAAAAGATTTTATGCATTTATTTGAGAGAAAGAGAGAGAGCCCAAGCAGGGGGGAGGAGCAGAGGGAGAGGGAGAAATAGACTCCCTGCTGAGCAGGGAGCCCAATGCGGGGCTCAATCCTAAGACCCTGGGATCATGACCTGAGCCAAAGGCAGATGCTTAACCAACTGAGCCACCCAGGTGCCCCAAAATATCACGTTATACATCTTAAACTTACCCAATGTTATATGTCAATTATATCTCAATATATCTGGAAAAAATAAAATAAGACAAATCGCCCAAGGGAAAAAGAAAAAGAAAAATACACACACATATTAGTTTTTGAATAAGACACCATCATTTTGGAAGCTTTGGGTAAAAAGAGTATTTCAAGACAAATCCAGGATGACCAAGCAACACTACTTACAGTTTTAAGAAAAGCAGCTTCAGGGCCAGTATTCTTCCATCTGGGTTGTCAGATAACGACAAGGTACTTTACAAGTAAACTCTTATTACACAACCAGGGACTCCGTGCTTCCTGAGTTTCAGGCAGGACAGCTGAAGAGAAAGATATATACAGTCAGAACACTGTTGTACCCCTAAAGTCCTATCACTTTTTTTTTTTTTTTGAGAGAGAGAGAGAGCAAGCACACTCAAGCTGGGGAGGGAAGAGCAGAGGGAGGGAGGGAGAATCTTAAGCAGACTCCATGCTCAGCACAGAGCCCGATGCAGGGCTTGATCTCACGCCCCTAAGATCATGACCTGAGCCAAAATCAAGAGTTGGAGTCATAACTGACTGAGCCACCCAAATGTCCCAGTCCTATCACTATTTTTATGCTTGAAAGTTAGTTACTAATATTAATCATTTATCATAAATTCTGCAACAAAAGTAGAATTTAATTTTTTTCCAATTAGTTCATATATCCATGGGTGAATATTACTTATTGTAGATGACAACCATCCATTACTTCTCCCTAGCTGAAGAAGATAGGACCATTCAATTTGTTTCCCCATTCCCTTCCCACAATTTGAAAGTGCAGAAACTACCTCTTTCCATTTCCCAAGCTGAGAACTTGTCTGAAAGTCACTGAACCACTGACTTAAATGCGCCCCGTTATCCTTGGGTGTGACAGATGGGAGAAAAGAGCTCATTGGTGTTGAGATAGGGGCCACCAGGATGAGAGCTGCCTGCATTTCCTTCCTTCTTGCGTTAAGCACATGAATTCTCCATGCGTGAGTCAACTAGAGAGTGCAGAAGATGGCGGAGGCTTAAGGCTCTTGCTGGCACTCCCCAAGACGCCCCTCTAGACAAGGATCCCCCCAAAACGAAAGGCTGTCTATTAGATTGCCTCTGGCAGTGACTGGTGGGGATGTCTGGGAGAAAGAGGTTGAGACTGACTTCTCCTAGGTTGGGAAGTGCACAGGGGAGGCGCAGAGAGCAACTATGCTGACTCCAGGTAAGACTGCTGGCATCCGGACTCCTGACGCACTGGGAGAACTGTTACTGAAGTAGCAACACCCAGCAGAACGAGAACAAACAACTCTTCCTGGACAGTCTTGCAGAGAACGTTCTCTCTCCCTCCTCCTCCTCCCTACTTGGGAGGAAACAAGAGCCAAGGGGAAAGAAAGGGACATTACCACCCCCTCCACTAAGAGCTGTTATAACCACACGAGTCCACCTGCACC